>NC_090439.1:887459212-887632880 GCF_031143425.1 Pleurodeles waltl | reverse complement strand
TAGCCAGAAACACGTGTCCGAAGATACAGCACTTGCCGCACCAACTTATGGTGAAACACTTTCAAAACTCTATTCAAATTCGTGCTAATGACTGCATTTACCATGATGCCTTGGGGTCACAAATGCTGGAATGGAAGACAGGGTGCTCCCCGTTTTGACTGTTGTAATTAAGGCTCTCGTGAGCCTCTGAGCTGACGAGCTCGGGTGAAGCACCTATGCGCCTTCTTGAGTGGTACTTAAACCTGTGAATACTTCAAGGCGGCATTTCAAGCAACCCCGCCAGCTACACGTTGCTCTTCGCAAATGACGGCCAAATAGCCAGAAACACGTGTCCGAAGATACAGCACTTGCTGCACCAACTTATGGTGAAAAACTTTCAAAACTCTATTCAAATTCGTGCTAATGACTGCATTTACCATGATGCCTTGGGTCACAAATACTGGAATGGAAGACGGTGCTCCCCGTTTTGACTGTTGTAATTAAGGCTCCCGTGAGCCTCTGAGCTGACGAGCTCGGGTGAATCACCTGTGCGCCTTCTTGAGTGGTACTTAAACCTGTGAATTCTTTCAAGGCGGCATTTCAAGCAACCCCACCAGCTACACGTTGCTCTTCGCTGATGACGGCCAAATAGCCAGAAACACGTGTCCGAAGATACAGCACTTGCCGCACCAACTTATGGTGAAAAACTTTCAAAACTCTATTCAAATTCGTGCTAATGACGGCATTTACCATGATGCCTTGGGGTCACAAATGCTGGAATGGAAGACAGGGTGCTCCCCGTTTTGACTGTTGTAATTAAGGCTCCCATGAGCCTCTGAGCTGACGAGCTCGGGTGAAGCACCTGTGCGCCTTCTTGAGTGGTACTTAAACCTGTGAATACTTTCAAGGCGGCATTTCAAGCAACCCCGCCAGCTACACGTTGCTCTTCGCTGATGACGGCCAAATAGCCAGAAACACGTGTCCGAAGATACGGCACTTGCCGCACCAACTTATGGTGAAAAACTTTCAAAACTCTAATCAAATTCGTGCTAATGACTGCATTTACCATGATGCCTTGGGGTCACAAATGCTGGAATGGAAGACAGGGTGCTCCCCGTTTTGACTGTTGTAATTAAGGCTCCCGTGAGCCTCTGAGCTGACGAGCTCGGGTGAAGCACCTGTGCGCCTTCTTGAGTGGTACTTAAACCTGTGAATACTTTCAGATGGCATTTCAAGCAACCTCGCCAGCTACATGTTGCTCTTCACCGATGACGGACAAATAGCCCAGAAACACGTGTCCGAAAATACGGCACTTGCCGCACCAACTTATGGTGAAAAACTTTCAAAACTCTATTCAAATTCGTGCTAATGACTGCCTTTACCATGATGCCTTGGGGTCACAAATGCTGGAATGGAAGACAGGGTGCTCCAGTTTTGACTGTTGTAATTAAGGCTCCCGTGAGCCTCTGAGCTGACAAGCTCGGGTAAAGCACCTGTGCGTCTTCTTGAGTGGTACTTAAACCTGTGAATACTTTCAAGAAGGCATTTCAAGAAACCCCGCCAGCTACACGTTGCTCTTCGCTGATGACGGCCAAATAGCCAGAAACACGTGTCCGAAGATACGGCACTTGCCGCACCAACTTATGGTGAAAAACTTTCAAAACTCTATTCAAATTCGTGCTAATGACTGCATTTACCATGATGCCTTGGGGTCACAAATGCTGGAATGGAAGACAGGGTGCTCCCCTTTTTGACTGTTGTAATTAAGGCTCCCGTGAGCCTCTGAGCTGACGAGCTCGGGTGAAGCACCTGTGCGCCTTCTTGAGTGGTACTTAAACCTGTGAATACTTTCAAGGCAGCATTTCAAGCAACCCCGCCAGCTACACGTTGCTCTTCGCTGATGACGGCCAAATAGCCAGAAACAATTGTCCGAAGATACAGCACTTGCCGCACCAACTTATGGTGAAAAACTTTCAAAACTCTAATCAAATTCGTGCTAATGACTGCATTTACCATGATGCCTTGGGGTCACAAATGCTGGAATGGAAGACAGGGTGCTCTCCGTTTTGACTGTTGTAATTAAGGCTCCCGAGAACCTCTGAGCTGACGAGCTCGGGTGAAGCACCTGTGCGCGTTCTTGAGTGGTACTTAAACCTGTGAATACTTTCAAGGCAGCATTTCAAGCAACCCCGCCAGCTACACGTTTATCTTCGCTGATGACGGCCAAATAGCCAGAAACACGTGTCCGAAGATACGGCACTTTCCGCACCAACTTATGGTGAAAAAACTTTCAAAACTCTATTCAAATTCGTGCTAAAGACGGCATTTACCATGATGCCTTGGGGTCACAAATGCTGGAATATAAGACAGGGTGCTCCCCGTTTTGACTGTTGTAATTAAGACTCCCGTGAGCCTCTGAGCTGATGAACTCGGGTGAAGCACCTGTGCGCCTTCTTGAGTGGTACTTAAACTTGTGAATACTTTCAAGGCGGCATTTCAAGCAACCCCGCCAGCTACACATTGCTCTTCGCTGATGACGGCCAAATAGCCAGAACACATGTCTGAAGATACGGCACTTGCCGCACCAACTTATGGTGAAAAACTTTCAAAACTCTATTCAAATTCGTGCTAATGACTGCATTTACCATGATGCCTTGGGGTCACAAATGCTGGAATGGAAGACAGGGTGCTCCCCGTTTCGACTGTTGTAATTAAGGCTCCATGAGCCTCTGAGCTGACGAGCTCGGGTGAAGAACCTGTGCGCCTTCTTGAGTGGCACTTAAACCAGTGAGTACTTTCAAGGCGGCATTTCAAGCAACCCCGTCAGCTACACGTTGCTCTTCGCTGATGACGGCCAAATAGCCAGAAACACCTGTCCGAAGATACGGCACTTGCCGCACCAACTTATGGTGAAAAACTTTCAAAACTCTATTCAATTCGTGCTAATGACTGCATTTACCATGATGCCTTGGCGTCACAAATGCTGGAATGGAAGACAGGGTGCTCCCGTTTTGACTGTTGTAATTAAGGCTCCATGAGCCTCTGAGCTGAGAAGCTCGGGTAAAGCACCTGTGCGCCTTCTTGAGTGGTACTTAAACCTGTGAATACTTTCAAGGTGGCATTTTAAGCAACCCCGCCAGCTAGACGTTGCTCTTCGCTGATGATGGCCAAATAGCCAGAAACACGTGACCGAAGATACGGCACTTGCCGCACCAACTTATGGTGAAAAACTTTCAAAACTCTATTCAAATTCGTGCTAATGACTGCATTTACCATGATGCCTTGGGGTCACAAATGCTGGAATGGAAGACAGGGTGCTCCCCGTTTTGACTGTTGTAATTAAGGCTCCCGTGAGCCTCTGAGCTGACGAGCTCGGGTGAGCACCTGTGAGCCTTATTGAGTGGTACTTAAACCTGTGAGTAGTTTCAAGGCGGCATTTCAAGCAACCCCGCCAGCTACACGTTGCTCTTCGCTGATGACGGACAAATAGCCAGAAACAAGTGTCCGAATATACGGCACTTGCCGCACCAACTTATGGTGAAAAACTTTCAAAACTCTAATCAAATTCGTGCTAATGACGGCATTTACCATGATGCCTTGGGGTCACAAATGCTGGAATGGAAGACAGGGTGCTCCCCGTTTTGACTGTTGTAATTAAGGCTCTCGTGAGCCTCTGAGCTGACGAGCTCGGGTGAAGCACCTGTGCGCCTTCTTGAGTGGTACTTAAACCTGTGAATACTTTCAAGGCGGCATTTCAAGCAACCCGCCAGCTACACGTTGCTCTTCGCTGATGACGGCCAAATAGCCAGAAACACGTGTCCGAAGATACAGCACTTGCCGCACCAACTTATGGTGAAAACTTTCAAAACTCTATTCAAATTCGTGCTAATGACGGCATTTACCATGATGCCTTGGGGTCATAAATGCTGGAATGGAAGACAGGGTGCTCCCGTTTTGGACTGTTGTAATTAAGGCTCCCATGAGCCTCTGAGCTGACGAGCTCGGGTGAAGCACCTGTGCGCCTTCTTGAGTGGTACTTAAACCTGTGAATACTTTCAAGGCGGCATTTCAAGCAACCCCGCCAGCTACACGTTGCTCTTCGCTGATGACGGCCAATAGCCAGAAACACGTGTCCGAAGATACGGCACTTGCCGCACCAACTTATGGTGAAAAACTTTCAAAACTCTAATCAAATTCGTGCTAATGACTGCATTTACCATGATGCCTTGGGGTCACAAATGCTGGAATGGAAGACAGGGTGCTCCCCGTTTTGACTGTTGTAATTAAGGCTCCCGTGAGCCTCTGAGCTGACGAGCTCGGGTGAAGCACCTGTGCGCCTTCTTGAGTGGTACTTAAACCTGTGAATACATTCAAGATGGCATTTCAAGCAACCCCGCCAGCTACATGTTGCTCTTCGCTGATGACGGCCAAATAGCCAGAAACACGTGTCCGAAGATACGGCACTTGCCGCACCAACTTATGGTGAAAAACTTTCAAAACTCTAGTCAAATTGGTGCTAATGGCTGCATTTACCATGATGCCTTGGGGTCACAAATGCTGGAATGGAAGACAGGGTGCTCCCCGTTTTGACTGTTGTAATTAAGGCTCCCGTGAGCCTCTGAGCTGACGAGCTCGGGTGAAGCACCTGTGCGCCTTCGTGAGTGGTACTTAAACCTGTGAATACTTTCAAGGCGGCATTTCAAGCAACCCGCCAGCTACACGTTGCTCTTCGCTGATGACGGCCAAATAGCCAGAAACACGTGCCCAAAGATACGGCACTTGCCGCACCACTTATAGTGAAAAACTTTCAAAACTCTATTCAAATTCGTGCTAATGACTGCCTTTACCATGATGCCTTGGGGTCACAAATGCTGGAATGGAAGACAAGGTGCTCCCCGTTTTGACTGTTGTAATTAAGGCTCCCGTGAGCCTCTGAGCTGACGAGCTCGGGTGAAGCACCTGTGCGCCTTCTTGAGTGGTACTTAAACCTGTGAATACTTTCAAGGCGGGCATTTCAAGCAACCACGCCAGCTACACGTTGCTCTTCGCTGATGACGGCCAAATAGCCAGAAACACGTGTCCGAAGATACGGACTTGCCGCACCAACTTATGGTGAAAAACTTTCAAAACTCTAATCAAATTCGTGCTAATGACTGCATTTACCATGATGCCTTGGGTCACAAATGCTGGAATGGAAGACAGGGTGCTCCCCGTTTTGACTGTTGTAATAAGGCTCCCGTGAGCCTCTGAGCTGACGAGCTCGGGTGAAGCACATGTGCGCCTTCTTGAGTGTTACTTAAACCTGTGAATACTTTCAAGATGGCATTTCAAGCAACCCCCCCAGCTACATGTTGCTCTTCGCTGATGACGGCCAAATAGCCAGAAACACGTGTCCGAAGATACGGCACTTGCCGCACCAACTTATGGTGAAAAACTTTCAAAACTCTAGTCAAATTGGTGCTAATGGCTGCATTTACCATGATGCCTTGGGGTCACAAATGCTGGAATGGAAGACAGGGTGCTCCCCGTTTTGACTGTTGTAATTAAGGGCTCCCGTGAGCCTCTGAGCTGACGAGCTCGGGTGAAGCACCTGTGCGCCTTCTTGAGTGGTACTTAAACCTGTGAATACTTTCAAGGCGACATTTCAAGCAACCCCGCCAGCTACACGTTGCTCTTCGCTGATGACGGCCAAATAGCCAGAAACACGTGTCGAAGATACAGCACTTGCCGCACCAACTTATGGTGAAACACTTTCAAAACTCTATTCAAATTCGTGCTAATGACTGCATTTACCATGATGCCTTGGGTCACAAATGCTGAATGGAAGACAGGGTGCTCCCCGTTTTGACTGTTGTAATTAAGGCTCTCGTGAGCCTCTGAGCTGACGAGCTCGGGTGAAGCACATGTGCGCCTTCTTGAGTGTTACTTAAACCTGTGAATACTTTCAAGATGGCATTTCAAGCAACCCCCCCAGCTACATGTTGCTCTTCGCTGATGACGGCCAAATAGCCAGAAACACGTGTCCGAAGATACGGCACTTGCCGCACCAACTTATGGTGAAAAACTTTCAAAACTCTAGTCAAATTGGTGCTAATGGCTGCATTTACCATGATGCCTTGGGGTCACAAATGCTGGAATGGAAGGACAGGGTGCTCCCCGTTTTGACTGTTGTAATTAAGGCTCCCGTGAGCCTCTGAGCTGACGAGCTCGGGTGAAGCACCTGTGCGCCTTCTTGAGTGGTACTTAAACCTGTGAATACTTTCAAGGCGACATTTCAAGCAACCCCGCCAGCTACACGTTGCTCTTCGCTGATGACGGCCAAATAGCCAGAAACACGTGTCCGAAGATACAGCACTTGCCGCACCACTTATGGTGAAACACTTTCAAACTCTATTCAAATTCCGTGCTAATGACTGCATTTACCATGATGCCTTGGGGTCACAAATGCTGGAATGGAAGACAGGGTGCTCCCCGTTTTGACTGTTGTAATTAAGGCTCTCGTGAGCCTCTGAGCTGACGAGCTCGGGTGAAGCACCTATGCGCCTTCTTGAGTGGTACTTAAACCTGTGAATACTTTCAAGGCGGCATTTCAAGCAACCCCGCCAGCTACACGTTGCTCTTCGCAAATGACGGCCAAATAGCCAGAAACACGTGTCCGAAGATACAGCACTTGCTGCACCAACTTATGGTGAAAAACTTTCAAAACTCTATTCAAATTCGTGCTAATGACTGCATTTACCATGATGCCTTGGGGTCACAAATACTGGAATGGAAGACGGTGCTCCCCGTTTTGACTGTTGTAATTAAGGCTCCCGTGAGCCTCTGAGCTGACGAGCTCGGGTGAATCACCTGTGCGCCTTCTTGAGTGGTACTTAAACCTGTGAATTCTTTCAAGGCGCATTTCAAGCAACCCCACCAGCTACACGTTGCTCTTCGCTGATGACGGCCAAATAGCCAGAAACACGTGTCCGAAGATACAGCACTTGCCGCACCAACTTATGGTGAAAAACTTTCAAAACTCTATTCAAATTCGTGCTAATGACGGCATTTACCATGATGCCTTGGGGTCACAAATGCTGGAATGGAAGACAGGGTGCTCCCCGTTTTGACTGTTGTAATTAAGGCTCCCATGAGCCTCTGAGCTGACGAGCTCGGGTGAAGCACCTGTGGCGCCTTCTTGAGTGGTACTTAAACCTGTGAATACTTTCAAGGCGGCATTTCAAGCAACCCCGCCAGCTACACGTTGCTCTTCGCTGATGACGGCCAAATAGCCAGAAACACGTGTCCGAAGATACGGCACTTGCCGCACCAACTTATGGTGAAAAACTTTCAAAACTCTAATCAAATTCGTGCTAATGACTGCATTTACCATGATGCCTTGGGGTCACAAATGCTGGAATGGAAGACAGGGTGCTCCCCGTTTTGACTGTTGTAATTAAGGCTCCCGTGAGCCTCTGAGCTGACGAGCTCGGGTGAAGCACCTGTGCGCCTTCTTGAGTGGTACTTAAACCTGTGAATACTTTCAAGATGGCATTTCAAGCAACCTCGCCAGCTACATGTTGCTCTTCACCGATGACGGACAAATAGCCAGAAACACGTGTCCGAAAATACGGCACTTGCCGCACCAACTTATGGTGAAAAACTTTCAAAACTCTATTCAAATTCGTGCTAATGACTGCCTTTACCATGATGCCTTGGGGTCACAAATGCTGGAATGGAAGACAGGGTGCTCCAGTTTTGACTGTTGTAATTAAGGCTCCCGTGAGCCTCTGAGCTGACAAGCTCGGGTAAAGCACCTGTGCGTCTTCTTGAGTGGTACTTAAACCTGTGAATACTTTCAAGAAGGCATTTCAAGAAACCCCGCCAGCTACACGTTGCTCTTCGCTGATGACGGCCAAATAGCCAGAAACACGTGTCCGAAGATACGGCACTTGCCGCACCAACTTATGGTGAAAAACTTTCAAAACTCTATTCAAATTCGTGCTAATGACTGCATTTACCATGATGCCTTGGGGTCACAAATGCTGGAATGGAAGACAGGGTGCTCCCCTTTTTGACTGTTGTAATTAAGGCTCCCGTGAGCCTCTGAGCTGACGAGCTCGGGTGAAGCACCTGTGCGCCTTCTTGAGTGGTACTTAAACCTGTGAATACTTTCAAGGCAGCATTTCAAGCAACCCCGCCAGCTACACGTTGCTCTTCGCTGATGACGGCCAAATAGCCAGAAACAAGTGTCCGAAGATACAGCACTTGCCGCACCAACTTATGGTGAAAAACTTTCAAAACTCTAATCAAATTCGTGCTAATGACTGCATTTACCATGATGCCTTGGGGTCACAAATGCTGGAATGGAAGACAGGGTGCTCTCCGTTTTGACTGTTGTAATTAAGGCTCCCGAGAACCTCTGAGCTGACGAGCTCGGGTGAAGCACCTGTGCGCGTTCTTGAGTGGTACTTAAACCTGTGAATACTTTCAAGGCAGCATTTCAAGCAACCCCGCCAGCTACACGTTTATCTTCGCTGATGACGGCCAAATAGCCAGAAACACGTGTCCGAAGATACGGCACTTTCCGCACCAACTTATGGTGAAAAACTTTCAAAACTCTATTCAAATTCGTGCTAAAGACGGCATTTACCATGATGCCTTGGGGTCACAAATGCTGGAATATAAGACAGGGTGCTCCCCGTTTTGACTGTTGTAATTAAGACTCCCGTGAGCCTCTGAGCTGATGAACTCGGGTGAAGCACCTGTGCGCCTTCTTGAGTGGTACTTAAACTTGTGAATACTTTCAAGGCGGCATTTCAAGCAACCCCGCCAGCTACACATTGCTCTTCGCTGATGACGGCCAAATAGCCAGAAACACATGTCTGAAGATACGGCACTTGCCGCACCAACTTATGGTGAAAAACTTTCAAAACTCTATTCAAATTCGTGCTAATGACTGCATTTACCATGATGCCTTGGGGTCACAAATGCTGGAATGGAAGACAGGGTGCTCCCCGTTTCGACTGTTGTAATTAAGGCTCCCATGAGCCTCTGAGCTGACGAGCTCGGGTGAAGAACCTGTGCGCCTTCTTGAGTGGCACTTAAACCAGTGAGTACTTTCAAGGCGGCATTTCAAGCAACCCCGTCAGCTACACGTTGCTCTTCGCTGATGACGGCCAAATAGCCAGAAACACCTGTCCGAAGATACGGCACTTGCCGCACCAACTTATGGTGAAAAACTTTCAAAACTCTATTCAAATTCGTGCTAATGACTGCATTTACCATGATGCCTTGGCGTCACAAATGCTGGAATGGAAGACAGGGTGCTCCCGTTTTGACTGTTGTAATTAAGGCTCCAGTGAGCCTCTGAGCTGAGAAGCTCGGGTAAAGCACCTGTGCGCCTTCTTGAGTGGTACTTAAACCTGTGAATACTTTCAAGGTGGCATTTTAAGCAACCCCGCCAGCTAGACGTTGCTCTTCGCTGATGATGGCCAAATAGCCAGAAACACGTGACCGAAGATACGGCACTTGCCGCACCAACTTATGGTGAAAAACTTTCAAAACTCTATTCAAATTCGTGCTAATGACTGCATTTACCATGATGCCTTGGGGTCACAAATGCTGGAATGGAAGACAGGGTGCTCCCCGTTTTGACTGTTGTAATTAAGGCTCCCGTGAGCCTCTGAGCTGACGAGCTCGGGTGAAGCACCTGTGAGCCTTATTGAGTGGTACTTAAACCTGTGAGTAGTTTCAAGGCGGCATTTCAAGCAACCCCGCCAGCTACACGTTGCTCTTCGCTGATGACGGACAAATAGCCAGAAACAAGTGTCCGAATATACGGCACTTGCCGCACCAACTTATGGTGAAAAACTTTCAAAACTCTAATCAAATTCGTGCTAATGACGGCATTTACCATGATGCCTTGGGGTCACAAATGCTGGAATGGAAGACAGGGTGCTCCCCGTTTTGACTGTTGTAATTAAGGCTCTCGTGAGCCTCTGAGCTGACGAGCTCGGGTGAAGCACCTGTGCGCCTTCTTGAGTGGTACTTAAACCTGTGAATACTTTCAAGGCGGCATTTCAAGCAACCCCGCCAGCTACACGTTGCTCTTCGCTGATGACGGCCAAATAGCCAGAAACACGTGTCCGAAGATACAGCACTTGCCGCACCAACTTATGGTGAAAAACTTTCAAAACTCTATTCAAATTCGTGCTAATGACGGCATTTACCATGATGCCTTGGGGTCATAAATGCTGGAATGGAAGACAGGGTGCTCCCCGTTTTGACTGTTGTAATTAAGGCTCCCATGAGCCTCTGAGCTGACGAGCTCGGGTGAAGCACCTGTGCGCCTTCTTGAGTGGTACTTAAACCTGTGAATACTTTCAAGGCGGCATTTCAAGCAACCCCGCCAGCTACACGTTGCTCTTCGCTGATGACGGCCAAATAGCCAGAAACACGTGTCCGAAGATACGGCACTTGCCGCACCAACTTATGGTGAAAAACTTTCAAAACTCTAATCAAATTCGTGCTAATGACTGCATTTACCATGATGCCTTGGGGTCACAAATGCTGGAATGGAAGACAGGGTGCTCCCCGTTTTGACTGTTGTAATTAAGGCTCCCGTGAGCCTCTGAGCTGACGAGCTCGGGTGAAGCACCTGTGCGCCTTCTTGAGTGGTACTTAAACCTGTGAATACATTCAAGATGGCATTTCAAGCAACCCCGCCAGCTACATGTTGCTCTTCGCTGATGACGGCCAAATAGCCAGAAACACGTGTCCGAAGATACGGCACTTGCCGCACCAACTTATGGTGAAAAACTTTCAAAACTCTAGTCAAATTGGTGCTAATGGCTGCATTTACCATGATGCCTTGGGGTCACAAATGCTGGAATGGAAGACAGGGTGCTCCCCGTTTTGACTGTTGTAATTAAGGCTCCCGTGAGCCTCTGAGCTGACGAGCTCGGGTGAAGCACCTGTGCGCCTTCGTGAGTGGTACTTAAACCTGTGAATACTTTCAAGGCGGCATTTCAAGCAACCCCGCCAGCTACACGTTGCTCTTCGCTGATGACGGCCAAATAGCCAGAAACACGTGCCCAAAGATACGGCACTTGCCGCACCAACTTATAGTGAAAAACTTTCAAAACTCTATTCAAATTCGAGCTAATGACTGCCTTTACCATGATGCCTTGGGGTCACAAATGCTGGAATGGAAGACAAGGTGCTCCCCGTTTTGACTGTTGTAATTAAGGCTCCCGTGAGCCTCTGAGCTGACGAGCTCGGGTGAAGCACCTGTGCGCCTTCTTGAGTGGTACTTAAACCTGTGAATACTTTCAAGGCGACATTTCAAGCAACCCCGCCAGCTACACGTTGCTCTTCGCTGATGACGGCCAAATAGCCAGAAACACGTGTCCGAAGATACAGCACTTGCCGCACCAACTTATGGTGAAACACTTTCAAAACTCTATTCAAATTCGTGCTAATGACTGCATTTACCATGATGCCTTGGGGTCACAAATGCTGGAATGGAAGACAGGGTGCTCCCCGTTTTGACTGTTGTAATTAAGGCTCTCGTGAGCCTCTGAGCTGACGAGCTCGGGTGAAGCACCTATGCGCCTTCTTGAGTGGTACTTAAACCTGTGAATACTTTCAAGGCGGCATTTCAAGCAACCCCGCCAGCTACACGTTGCTCTTCGCTGATGACGGCCAAATAGCCAGAAACACGTGTCCGAAGATACAGCACTTGCCGCACCAACTTATGGTGAAAAACTTTCAAAACTCTATTCAAATTCGTGCTAATGACTGCATTTACCATGATGCCTTGGGGTCACAAATACTGGAATGGAAGACGGTGCTCCCCGTTTTGACTGTTGTAATTAAGGCTCCCGTGAGCCTCTGAGCTGACGAGCTCGGGTGAAGCACCTGTGCGCCTTCTTGAGTGGTACTTAAACCTGTGAATTCTTTCAAGGCGGCATTTCAAGCAACCCCGCCAGCTACACGTTGCTCTTCGCTGATGACGGCCAAATAGCCAGAAACACGTGTCCGAAGATACAGCACTTGCCGCACCAACTTATGGTGAAAAACTTTCAAAACTCTATTCAAATTCGTGCTAATGACGGCATTTACCATGATGCCTTGGGGTCACAAATGCTGGAATGGAAGACAGGGTGCTCCCCGTTTTGACTGTTGTAATTAAGGCTCCCATGAGCCTCTGAGCTGACGAGCTCGGGAGAAGCACCTGTGCGCCTTCTTGAGTGGTACTTAAACCTGTGAATACTTTCAAGGCGGCATTTCAAGCAACCCCGCCAGCTACACGTTGCTCTTCGCTGATGACGGGCAAATAGCCAGAAACACGTGTCCGAAGATACGGCACTTGCCGCACCAACTTATGGTGAAAAACTTTCAAAACTCTAATCAAATTAGTGCTAATGACTGCATTTACCATGATGCCTTGGGGTCACAAATGCTGGAATGGAAGACAGGGTGCTCCCCGTTTTGACTGTTGTAATTAAGGCTACCGTGAGCCTCTGAGCTGACGAGCTCGGGTGAAGCACCTGTGCGCCTTCTTGAGTGGTACTTAAACCTGTGAATTCTTTCAAGGCGGCATTTCAAGCAACCCCGCCAGCTACACGTTGCTCTTCGCTGATGACGGCCAAATAGCCAGAAACACGTGTCCGAAGATACAGCACTTGCCGCACCAACTTATGGTGAAAAACTTTCAAAACTCTATTCAAATTCGTGCTAATGACGGCATTTACCATGATGCCTTGGGGTCACAAATGCTGGAATGGAAGACAGGGTGCTCCCCGTTTTGACTGTTGTAATTAAGGCTCCCATGAGCCTCTGAGCTGACGAGCTCGGGAGAAGCACCTGTGCGCCTTCTTGAGTGGTACTTAAACCTGTGAATACTTTCAAGGCGGCATTTCAAGCAACCCCGCCAGCTACACGTTGCTCTTCGCTGATGACGGGCAAATAGCCAGAAACACGTGTCCGAAGATACGGCACTTGCCGCACCAACTTATGGTGAAAAACTTTCAAAACTCTAATCAAATTAGTGCTAATGACTGCATTTACCATGATGCCTTGGGGTCACAAATGCTGGAATGGAAGACAGGGTGCTCCCCGTTTTGACTGTTGTAATTAAGGCTCCCGTGAGCCTCTGAGCTGACGAGCTCGGGTGAAGCACCTGTGCGCCTTCTTGAGTGGTACTTAAACCTGTGAATACTTTCAAGATGGCATTTCAAGCAACCCCGCCAGCTACATGTTGCTCTTCACCGATGACGGCCAAATAGCCAGAAACACGTGTCCGAAGATACGGCACTTGCCGCACCAACTTATGTGAAAAACTTTCAAAACTCTATTCAAATTTGTGCTAATGACTGCCTTTACCATGATGCCTTGGGGTCACAAATGCTGGAATGGAAGACAAGGTGCTCCCCGTTTTGACTGTTGTAATTAAGGCTCCCGTGAGCCTCTGAGCTGACGAGCTCGGGTGAAGCACCTGTGCGCCTTCTTGAGTGGTACTTAAACCTGTGAATACTTTCAAGGCGACATTTCAAGCAACCCCGCCAGCTACACGTTGCTCTTCGCTGATGACGGCCAAATAGCCAGAAACACGTGTCCGAAGATACAGCACTTGCCGCACCAACTTATGGTGAAACACTTTCAAAACTCTATTCAAATTCGTGCTAATGACTGCATTTACCATGATGCCTTGGGGTCACAAATGCTGGAATGGAAGACAGGGTGCTCCCCGTTTTGACTGTTGTAATTAAGGCTCTCGTGAGCCTCTGAGCTGACGAGCTCGGGTGAAGCACCTGTGCGCCTTCTTGAGTGGTACTTAAACCTGTGAATACTTTCAAGGCGGCATTTCAAGCAACCCCGCCAGCTACACGTTGCTCTTCGCTGATGACGGTCAAATAGCCAGAAACACATGTCCGAAGATACAGCACTTGCTGCACCAACTTATGGTGAAAAACTTTCAAAACTCTATTCAAATTCGTGCTAATGACTGCATTTACCATGATGCCTTGGGGTCACAAATACTGGAATGGAAGACGGTGCTCCCCGTTTTGACTGTTGTAATTAAGGCTCCCGTGAGCCTCTGAGCTGACGAGCTCGGGTGAAGCACCTGTGCGCCTTCTTGAGTGGTACTTAAACCTGTGAATTCTTTCAAGGCGGCATTTCAAGCAACCCCGCCAGCTACACGTTGCTCTTCGCTGATGACGGCCAAATAGCCAGAAACACGTGTCCGAAGATACAGCACTTGCCGCACCAACTTATGGTGAAAAACTTTCAAAACTCTATTCAAATTTGTGCTAATGACGGCATTTACCATGATGCCTTGGGGTCACAAATGCTGGAATGGAAGACAGGGTGCTCCCTGTTTTGACTGTTGTAATTAAGGCTCCCGTGAGCCTCTGAGCTGACGAGCTCGGGTGAAGCACCTGTGCGCCTTCTTGAGTGGTACTTAAACCTGTGAATACTTTCAAGGCGGCATTTCAAGCAACCCCGCCAGCTACACGTTGCTCTTCGCTGATGACGGCCAAATAGCCAGAAACACGTGTCCGAAGATACGGCACTTGCCGCACCAACTTATGGTGAAAAACTTTCAAAACTCTATTCAAATTCGTGCTAATGACTGCATTTACCATGATTCCTTGGCGTCACAAATGCTGGAATGGAAGACAGGGTGCTCCCGTTTTGACTGTTGTAATTAAGGCTCCCGTGAGTCTCTGAGCTGACGAGCTCGGGTGAAGCACCTGTGCGCCTTCTTGAGTGGTACTTAAACCTGTGAATACTTTCAAGGCAGCATTTCAAGCAACCCCGCCAGCTACACGTTGCTCTTCGCTGATGACGGCCAAATAGCCAGAAACAAGTGTCCGAAGATACAGCACTTGCCGCACCAACTTATGGTGAAAAACTTTCAAAACTCTAATCAAATTCGTGCTAATGACTGCATTTACCATGATGCCTCGGGGTCACAAATGCTGGAATGGAAGACAGGGTGCTCTCCGTTTTGACTGTTGTAATTAAGGCTCCCGAGAACCTCTGAGCTGACGAGCTCGGGTGAAGCACCTGTGCGCGTTCTTGAGTGGTACTTAAACCTGTGAATACTTTCAAGGCAGCATTTCAAGCAACCCCGCCAGCTACACGTTTATCTTCGCTGATGACGGCCAAATAGCCAGAAACACGTGTCCAAAGATACGGCACTTGCCGCACCAACTTATGGTGAAAAACTTTCAAAACTCTATTCAAATTCGTGCTAATGACGGCATTTACCATGATGCCCTGGGGTCACAAATGCTGGAATATAAGACAGGGTGCTCCCCGTTTTGACTGTTGTAATTAAGACTCCCGTGAGCCTCTGAGCTGATGAACTCGGGTGAAGCACCTGTGCGCCTTCTTGAGTGTTACTTAAACTTGTGAATACTTTCAAGGCGGCATTTCAAGCAACCCCACCAGCTACACATTGCTCTTCGCTGATGACGGCCAAATAGCCAGAAACACATGTCCGAAGATACGGCACTTGCCGCACCAACTTATGGTGAAAAACTTTCAAAACTCTATTCAAATTCGTGCTAATGACTGCATTTACCATGATGCCTTGGGGTCAAAAATGCTGGAATGGAAGACAGGGTGCTCCCCGTTTCGACTGTTGTAATTAAGGCTCCCGTGAGCCTCTGAGCTGACGAGCTCGGGTGAAGAACCTGTGCGCCTTCTTGAGTGGCACTTAAACCAGTGAATACTTTCAAGGCGGCATTTCAAGCAACCCCGTCAGCTACACGTTGCTCTTCGCTGATGACGGCCAAATAGCCAGAAACACGTGTCCCAAGATACGGCACTTGCCGCACCAACTTATGGTGAAAAACTTTCAAAACTCTATTCAAATTCGTGCTAATGATTGCATTTACCATGATGCCTTGGCGTCACAAATGCTGGAATGGAAGACAGGGTGCTCCCGTTTTGACTGTTGTAATTAAGGCTCCCGTGAGCCTCTGAGCTGACAAGCTCGGGTAAAGCACCTGTGCGCCTTCTTGAGTGGTACTTAAACCTGTGAATACGTTCAAGGTGGCATTTTAAGCAACCCCGCCAGCTACACGTTGCTCTTCGCTGATGATGGCCAAATAGCCAGAAACACGTGTCCGAAGATACGGCACTTGCCGCACCAACTCATGGTGAAAAACTTTCAAAACTCTATTCAAATTCGTGCTAATGACTGCATTTACCATGATGCCTTGGGGTCACAAATGCTGGAATGGAAGACAGGGTGCTCCCCGTTTTGACTGTTGTAATTAAGGCTCCCGTGAGCCTCTGAGCTGACGAGCTCGGGTGAAGCACCTGTGAGCCTTATTGAGTGGTACTTAAACCTGTGAGTAGTTTCAAGGCGGCATTTCAAGCAACCCCGCCAGCTACACGTTGCTCTTCGCTGATGACGGACAAATAGCCAGAAACAAGTGTCCGAAGATACGGCACTTGCCGCACCAACTTATGGTGAAAAACTTTCAAAACTCTAATCAAATTCGTGCTAATGACGGCATTTACCATGATGCCTTGGGGTCACAAATGCTGGAATGGAAGACAGGGTGCTCCCCGTTTTGACTGTTGTAATTAAGGCTCTCGTGAGCCTCTGAGCTGACGAGCTCGGGTGAAGCACCTGTGCGACTTCTTGAGTGGTACTTAAACCTGTGAATACTTTCAAGACGGCATTTCAAGCAACCCCGCCAGCTACACGTTGCTCTTCGCTGATGACGGCCAAATAGCCAGAAACACGTGTCCGAAGATACAGCAATTGCCGCACCAACTTATGGTGAAAAACTTTCAAAACTCTATTCAAATTCGTGCTAATGACGGCATTTACCATGATGCCTTGGGTCACAAATGCTGGAATGGAAGACAGGGTGCTCCCCGTTTTGACTGTTGTAATTAAGGCTCCCATGAGCCTCTGAGCTGACGAGCTCGGGTGAAGCACCTGTGCGCCTTCTTGAGTGGTACTTAAACCTGTGAATACTTTCAAGGCGGCATTTCAAGCAACCCCGCCAGCTACACGTTGCTCTTCACTGATGACAGCCAAATAGCCAGAAACACGTGTCCGAAGATACGGCACTTGCCGCACCAACTTATGGTGAAAAACTTTCAAAACTCTATTCAAATTGGTGCTAATGACTGCATTTACCATGATGCCTTGGGGTCACAAATGCTGGAATGGAAGACAGGGTGCTCCCCGTTTTGACTGTTGTAATTAAGGCTCCCGTGAACCTCTGAGCTGACGAGCTCGGGTGAAGCACCTGTGCGCCTTCTTGAGTGGTACTTAAACCTGTGAATACTTTCAAGGCGGCATTTCAAGCAACCCCGCCAGGTACACGTTGCTCTTCGCTGATGACGGCCAAATAGCCAGAAACACGTGCCCGAAGATACGGCACTTGCTGCACCAACTTATGGTGAAAAACTTTCAAAACTCTATTCAAATTTGTGCTAATGACTGCCTTTACCATGATGCCTTGGGGTCACAAATGCTGGAATGGAAGACAAGGTGCTTCCCGTTTTGACTGTTGTAATTAAGGCTCCCGTGAGCCTCTGAGCTGACGAGCTCGGGTGAAGCACATGTGTGCCTTCTTGAGTGGTACTTAAACCTGTGAATACTTTCAAGGCGACATTTCAAGCAACCCCGCCAGCTACACGTTGCTCTTCGCTGACGACGGCCAAATAGCCAGAAACACGTGTCCGAAGATACAGCACTTGCCGCACCAACTTATGGTGAAACACTTTCAAAACTCTATTCAAATTCGTGCTAATGACTGCATTTACCATGATGCCTTGGGGTCACAAATGCTGGAATGGAAGACAGGGTGCTCCCCGTTTTGACTGTTGTAATTAAGGCTCCCGTGAGCCTCTGAGCTGACGAGCTCGGGTGAAGCACCTGTGAGCCTTATTGAGTGGTACTTAAACCTGTGAGTAGTTTCAAGGCGGCATTTCAAGCAACCCCGCCAGCTACACGTTGCTCTTCGCTGATGACGGACAAATAGCCAGAAACAAGTGTCCGAAGATACGGCACTTGCCGCACCAACTTATGGTGAAAAACTTTCAAAACTCTAATCAAATTTGTGCTAATGACGGCATTTACCATGATGCCTTGGGGTCACAAATGCTGGAATGGAAGACAGGGTGCTCCCCGTTTTGACTGTTGTAATTAAGGCTCTCGTGAGCCTCTGAGCTGACGAGCTCGGGTGAAGCACCTGTGCGACTTCTTGAGTGGTACTTAAACCTGTGAATACTTTCAAGGCGGCATTTCAAGCAACCCCGCCAGCTACACGTTGCTCTTCGCTGATGACGGACAAATAGCAAGAAACACGTGTCCGAAGATACAGCACTTGCCGCACCAACTTATGGTGAAAAACTTTCAAAACTCTATTCAAATTCGTGCTAATGACGGCATTTACCATGATGCCTTGGGGTCACAAATGCTGGAATGGAAGACAGGGTGCTCCCCGTTTTGACTGTTGTAATTAAGGCTCCCATGAGCCTCTGAGCTGACGAGCTCGGGTGAAGCACCTGTGCGCCTTCTTGAGTGGTACTTAAACCTGTGAATACTTTCAAGGCGGCATTTCAAGCAACCCCTCCAGCTACACGTTGCTCTTCGCTGATGACGGCCAAATAGCCAGAAACACGTGTCCGAAGATACGGCACTTGCCGCACCAACTTATGGTGAAAAACTTTCAAAACTCTATTCAAATTGGTGCTAATGACTGCATTTACCATGATGCCTTGGGGTCACAAATGCTGGAATGGAAGACAGGGTGCTCCCCGTTTTGACTGTTGTAATTAAGGCTCCCGTGAGCCTCTGAGCTGACGAGCTCGGGTGAAGCACCTGTGCACCTTCTTGAGTGGTACTTAAACCTGTGAATACTTTCAAGGCGGCATTTCAAGCAACCCCGCCAGCTACACGTTGCTCTTCGCTGATGACGGCCAAATAGCCAGAAACACGTGCCCGAAGATACGGCACTTGCTGCACCAACTTATGGTGAAAAACTTTCAAAACTCTATTCAAATTTGTGCTAATGACTGCCTTTACCATGATGCCTTGGGGTCACAAATGCTGGAATGGAAGACAAGGTGCTCCCCTTTTTGACTGTTGTAATTAAGGCTCCCGTGAGCCTCTGAGCTGACGAGCTCGGGTGAAGCACATGTGTGCCTTCTTGAGTGGTACTTAAACCTGTGAATACTTTCAAGGCGACATTTCAAGCAACCCCGCCAGCTACACGTTGCTCTTCGCTGACGACGGCCAAATAGCCAGAAACACGTGTCCGAAGATACAGCACTTGCCGCACCAACTTATGGTGAAACACTTTCAAAACTCTATTCAAATTCGTGCTAATGACTGCATTTACCATGATGCCTTGGGGTCACAAATACTGGAATGGAAGACGGTGCTCCCCGTTTTGACTGTTGTAATTAAGGCTCCTGTGAGCCTCTGAGCTGACGAGCTCGGGTGAAGCACCTGTGTGCCTTCTTGAGTGGTACTTAAACCTGTGAATACTTTCAAGGCGGCATTTCAAGCAACCCCGACAGCTACACGTTGCTCTTCGCTGATGACGGGCAAATAGCCAGAAACACGTGTCCGAAGATACAGCACTTGCTGCACCAACTTATGGTGAAAAACTTTCAAAACTCTATTCAAATTCGTGCTAATGACTGCATTTACCATGATGCCTTGGGGTCACAAATACTGGAATGGAAGACGGTGCTCCCCGTTTTGACTGTTGTAATTAAGGCTCCCGTGAGCCTCTGAGCTGACGAACTCGGGTGAAGCACCTGTGCGCCCTCTTGAGTGGTACTTAAACCTGTGAATTCTTTCAAGGCGGCATTTCAAGCAACCCCGCCAGCTACACGTTGCTCTTTGCTGATGACGGCCAAATAGCCAGAAACACGTGTCCGAAGATACGGCACTTGCCGCACCAACTTATGGTGATAAACTTTCAAAACTCTATTCAAATTTGTGCTAATGACTGCATTTACCATGATGCCTTGGGGTCACAAATGCTGGAATGGAAGACAGGGTGCTCCCCATTTTGACTGTTGTAATTAAGGCTCCCGTGAGCCTCTGAGCTGACGAGCGCGGGTGAAGCACCTCTGCGCCTTCTTGAGTGGTACTTAAACCTGTGAATACTTTCAAGGCGGCATTTCAAGCAACCCCGCCAGCTACACGTTACTCTTCGCTGCTGACGGCCAAATAGCCAGAAACACGTGCCCGAAGATACGGCACTTGCCGCACCAACTTATGGTGAAAAACTTTCAAAACTCTATTCAAATTTGTGCTAATGACTGCCTTTACCATGATGCCTTGGGGTCACAAATGCTGAAATGGAAGACAGGGTGCTCCCTGTTTTGACTGTTGTAATTAAGGCTCCCGTGAGCCTCTGAGCTGACGAGCTCGGGTGAAGCACCTGTGCGCCTTCTTGAGTGGTACTTAAACCTGTGAATACTTTCAAGGCGGCATTTCAAGCAACCCCGCCAGCTACACGTTGCTCTTCGCTGATGACGGCCAAATAGCCAGAAACACGTGTCCGAAGATACAGCACTTGCTGCACCAACTTATGGTGAAAAACTTTCAAAACTCTAATCAAATTCGTGCTAATGACTGCATTTACCATGATGCCTTGGGGTCACAAATGCTGGAATGGAAGACAGGGTGCTCCCCGTTTTGACTGTTGTACTTAAGGCTCCCGTGAGCCTCTGTGCTGACGAGCTCCGGTGAAGCACCTGTGCGCCTTCTTGAGTGGTACTTAAACCTGTGAATACTTTCAAGGCGGCATTTCAAGCAACCCCGCCAGCTACACGTTGCTCTTCGCTGATGACGGCCAAATAGCCAGAAACATGTGTCCGAAGATACGGCACTTGCCGCACCAACGTATGGTGAAAAACTTTCAAAACTCTATTCAAATTTGTGCTAATGACGGCATTTACCATGATGCCTTGGGGTCACAAATGCTGGAATGGAAGACAGGGTGCTCCCCGTTTTGAATGTTGTAATTAAGGCTCCCATGAGCCTCTGAGCTGACGAGCTCGGGTGAAGCATCTGTGCGCCTTCTTGAGTGGTACTTAAACCTGTGAATACTTTCAAGGCGGCATTTCAAGCAACCCCACCAGCTACACGGTGCTCTTCGCTGATGATGGCCAAATACCAGAAACACGTGTCCGAAGATACGGCACTTGCCGCACCAACTTATGGTGATAAACTTTCAAAACTCTAATCAAATTCGTGCTAATGACTGCATTTACCATGATGCCTTGGGGTCACAAATGCTGGAATGGAAGACAGGGTGCTCCCCGTTTTGACTGTTGTAATTAAGGCTCCCATGAGCCTCTGAGCTGACGAGCTCGGGTGAAGCACCTGTGCGCCTTCTTGAGTGGTACTTAAACCTGTGAATACTTTCAAGGCGGCATTTCAAGCAACCCCGCCAGCTACACGTTGCTCTTTGCTGATGACGGCCAAATAGCCAGAAACACGTGTCCGAAGATACGGCACTTGCCGCACCAACTTATGGTGAAAAACTTTCAAAACTCTATTCAAATTCGTGCTAATGACTGCATTTACCATGATGCCTTGGGGTCACAAATGCTGGAATGGAAGACTGGGTGCTCCCCGTTTTGACTGTTGTACTTAAGACTCCCGTGAGCCTCTGTGCTGACGAGCTCCGGTGAAGCACCTGTGCGCCTTCTTGAGTGGTACTTAAACCTGTGAATACTTTCAAGGCGGCATTTCAAGCAACCCCGCCAGCTACACGTTGCTCTTCGCTGATGACGGCCAAATAGCCAGAAACATGTGTCCGAAGATACGGCACTTGCCGCACCAACTTATGGTGAAAAACTTTCAAAACTCTATTCAAATTTGTGCTAATGACGGCATTTACCATGATGCCTTGGGGTCACAAATGCTGGAATGGAAGACAGGGTGCTCCCCGTTTTGAATGTTGTAATTAAGGCTCCCATGAGCCTCTGAGCTGACGAGCTCGGGTGAAGCATCTGTGCGCCTTCTTGAGTGGTACTTAAACCTGTGAATACTTTCAAGGCGGCATTTCAAGCAACCCCACCAGCTACACGGTGCTCTTCGCTGATGACGGCCAAATACCAGAAACACGTGTCCGAAGATACGGCACTTGCCGCACCAACTTATGGTGATAAACTTTCAAAACTCTAATCAAATTCGTGCTAATGACTGCATTTACCATGATGCCTTGGGGTCACAAATGCTGGAATGGAAGACAGGGTGCTCCCCGTTTTGACTGTTGTAATTAAGGCTCCCATGAGCCTCTGAGCTGACGAGCTCGGGTGAAGCTCCTGTGCGCCTTCTTGAGTGGTACTTAAACCTGTGAATACTTTCAAGGCGGCATTTCAAGCAACCCCGCCAGCTACACGTTGCTCTTTGCTGATGACGGCCAAATAGCCAGAAACACGTGTCCGAAGATACGGCACTTGCCGCACCAACTTATGGTGAAAAACTTTCAAAACTCTATTCAAATTTGTGCTAATGACTGCATTTACCATGATGCCTTGGGGTCACAAATGCTGGAACGGAAGACAGGGTGCTCCCCGTTTTGACTGTTGTAATTAAGGCTCCCGTGAGCCTCTGAGCTGACGAGCTCGGGTGAAGCACCTGTGCGCCTTCTTGAGTGGTACTTAAACCTGTGAATACTTTCAAGGCAGCATTTCAAGCAACCCCGGCCAGCTACACAATGCTCTTCGCTGATGACGGCCAAATAGCCAGAAACACGTGCCCGAAGATACAGCACTTGCCACACCAACTTATGGTGAAAAACTTTCAAAACTCTATTCAAATTCGTGCTAATGACTGCCTTTACCATGATGCCTTGGGGTCACAAATGCTGGAATGGAAGACAAGGTGCTCCCCGTTTTGACTGTTGTAATTAAGGCTCCCATGAGCCTCTGAGCTGACGAGCTCGGGTGAAGCACCTGTGCGCCTTCTTGAGTGGTACATAAACCTGTGAATACTTTCAAGGCGACATTTCAAGCAACCCCGCCAGCTACACGTTGCTCTTCGCTGATGACGGCCAAATAGCCAGAAACACGTGTCCGAAGATACAGCACTTGCTGCACCAACTTATGGTGAAAAACTTTCAAAACTCTATTCAAATTCGTGCTAATGACTGCATTTACCATGATGCCTTGGGGTCACAAATACTGGAATGGAAGACAGGGTGCTCCCCGTTTTGACTGTTGTAATTAAGGCTCCCGTGAGCCTCTGAGCTGACGAGTTCGGGTGAAGCACCTGTGCGCCTTCTTGAGTGGTACTTAAACCTGTGAATACTTTCAAGGCGGCATTTCAAGCAACCCCGCCAGCTACACGTTGCTCTTCGCTGATGATGGCCAAATAGCCAGAAACACGTGTCCGAAGATACAGCACTTGCGGCACCAACTTATGGTGAAAAACTTTCAAAACTCTATTCAAATTCGTGCTGATGACTGCATTTACCATGATGCCTTGGAGTCACAAATGCTGGAATGGAAGACAGGGTGCTCCCCGTTTTGACTGTTGTAATTAAGGCTCCTGTGAGCCTCTGAGCTGACGAGCTCAGGTGAAGCACCTGTGCGCCTTCTTGAGTGGTACTTAAACCTGTGAATACTTTCAAGGCGGCATTTCAAGCAACCCCGCCAGCTACACGTTGCTCCTCGCTGATGACGGCCAAATAGCCAGAAACACGTGTCCGAAGATACAGCACTTGCCGCACCAACTTATGGTGAAAAACTTTCAAAACTCTATTCAAATTCGTGCTAATGACTGCATTTACCATGATGCCTTGGGGTCACAAATGCTGGAATGGAAGACAGGGTGTTCCCGTTTTGACTGTTGTAATTAAGGCTCCCGTGAGCCTCTGAGCTGACGAGCTCGGGTGAAGCACCTGTGCGCCTTCTTGATTGGTACTTAAACCTGTGAATACTTTCAAGGCGGCATTTCAAGCAACCCCGCCACCTACACGGTGCTCTTCGCTGATGACGGCCAAATAGCCAGAAACACGTGTCTGAAGATACGGCACTTGCCGCACCAACTTATGCTGATAAACTTTCAAAACTCTATTCAAATTCGTGCTAATGGCTGCATTTACCATGATGCCTTGGGGTCACAAATGCTGGAATGGAAGACAGGGTGCTCCCCGTTTTGACTGTTGTAATTAAGGCTCCCGTGAGCCTCTGAGCTGACGATCTCAGGTGAAGCACCTGTGCGCCTTCTTGAGTGGTACTTAAACCAGTGAATACTTTCAAGGCGGCATTTCAAGCAACCCCGCCAGCTACACGTTGCTCTTCGCTGATGACGGCCAAATAGCCAGAAACACGTGTCCGAAGATACGGCACTTGCCGCACCAACTTATGGTGATAAACTTTCAAAACTCTATTCAAATTCGTGCTAATGACGGCATTTACCATGATTCCTTGGCGTCACAAATGCTGGAATGGAAGACAGGGTGCTCCCGTTTTGACTGTTGTAATTAAGGCTCCCGTGAGCCTCTGAGCTGACGAGCTCGGGTGAAGCACCTGTGCGCCTTCTTGAGTGGTACTTAAACCTGTGAATACTTTCAAGGCGGCATTTCAAGCAACCCCGCCAGCTACACGTTGCTCCTCGCTGATGACGGCCAAATAGCCAGAAACACGTGTCCGAAGATACGGCACTTGCCGCACCAACTTATGGTGAAAAACTTTCAAAACTCTATTCAAATTGGTGCTAATGACTGCATTTACCATGATGCCTTGGGGTCACAAATGCTGGAATGGAAGACAGGGTGCTCCCTGTTTTGACTGTTGTAATTAAGGCTCCCGTGAGCCTCTGAGCTGACGAGCTCGGGTGAAGCACCTGTGCGCCTTCTTGATTGGTACTTAAACCTGTGAATACTTTCAAGGCGGCATTTCAAGCAGCCCCGCCACCTACACGGTGCTCTTCGCTGATGACGGCCAAATAGCCAGAAACACGTGTCCGAAGATACGGCACTTGCCGCACCAACTTATGGTGATAAACTTTCAAAACTCTATTGAAATTCGTGCTAATGACTGCATTTACCATGATGCCTTGGGGTCACAAATGCTGGAATGGAAGACAGGGTGCTCCCCGTTTTGACTGTTGTAATTAAGGCTCCCGTGAGCCTCTGAGCTGACGAGCTCAGGTGAAGCACCTGTGCGCCTTCTTGAGTGGTACTTAAACCTGTGAATACTTTCAAGGCAGCATTTCAAGCAACCCCGCCAGCTACACGTTGCTCTTCGCTGATGACGGCCAAATAGCCAAAAACACATGTCCGAAGATACGGCACTTGCCGCACCAACTTATCGTGAAAAACTTTCAAAACTCTATTCAAATTCGTGCTAATGACTGCATTTACCATGATGCCTTGGGGTCACAAATGCTGGAATGGAAAACAGGGTGCTCCCCGTTTCGACTGTTGTAATTAAGGCTCCCGTGAGCCTCTGAGCTGACGAGCTCAGGTGAAGCACCTGTGCGCCTTCTTGAGTGGTACTTAAACCAGTGAATACTTTCAAGGCGGCATTTCAAGCAACCCCGCCAGCTACACGTTGCTCTTCGCTGAAGACGGCCAAATAGCCAGAAACACGTGTCCGAAGATACGGCACTTGCCGCACCAAATTATGGTGATAAACTTTCAAAACTCTATTCAAATTCGTGCTAATGACTGCATTTACCATGATTCCTTGGCGTCACAAATGCTGGAATGGAAGACAGGGTGCTCCCGTTTTGACTGTTGTAATTAAGGCTCCCGTGAGCCTCTGAGCTGACGAGCTCGGGTGAAGCACCTGTGCGCCTTCTTGAGTGGTACTTAAACCTGTGAATACTTTCAAGGCGGCATTTCAAGCAACCCCGCCAGCTACACGTTGCTCTTCGCTGATGACGGCCAAATAGCCAGAAACACGTGCCTGAAGATACGGCACTTGCCGCACCAACTTATGGTGAAAAACTTTCAAAACTCTATTCAAATTGGTGCTAATGACTGCATTTACCATGATGCATTGGGGACACAAATGCTGGAATGGAAGACAGGGTGCTCCCCATTTTGACTGTTGTAATTAAGGCTCCCGTGAGCCTCTGAGCTGAAGAGCTCGGGTGAAGCACCTGTGCGCCTTCTTGAGTGGTACTTAAACCTGTGAATACTTTCAAGGCGGCATTTCAAGCAACCCCGCCAGCTACACGTTGCTCTTTGCTGATGACGGCCAAATAGCCAGAAACACGTGTCCGAAGATACGGCACTTGCCGCACCAACTTATGGTGAAAAACTTTCAAAACTCTATTCAAATTTGTGCTAATGACTGCATTTACCATGATGCCTTGGGGTCACAAATGCTGGAATGGAAGACATGGTGCTCCTCATTTCGACTGTTGTAATTAAGGCTCCCGTGAGCCTCTGAGCTGACGAGCTCGGGTGAAGCACCTGTGCGCCTTCTTGAGTGGTACTTAAACCAGTGAATACATTCAAGGCGGCGTTTTAAGCAACCCCGCCAGCTACACGTTGCTCGTCGCTGATGACGGCCAAATAGCCAGAAACACGTGTCCGAAGACACGGCACTTGCCGCACCAACTTATGGTGAAAAACGTTCAAAACTCTATTCAAATTCATGCTAATGACTGCATTTACCATGATGCCTTGGGGTCACAAATGCTGGAATGGATGACAGGGTGCTCCCCGTTTTGACTGTTGTAATGAAGGCTCCCGTGAGCCTCTGAGCTAACGAGCTCGGGTGAAGCACCTGTGCGCCTTCTTGAGTGGTACTTAAACCTGTTAATACTTTGAAGGCAGCATTTCAAGCAACCCCGCCAGCTACACGTTGCTCTTCACTGATGACGGCCAAATAGCCAGAAACAAGTGTCCGAAGATACGGCACTTGCCGCACCAACTTATGGTGAAAAACTTTCAAAACTCTAATCAAATTCGTGCTAATGACTCCATTTACCATGATGCCTTGGGGTCACAAATGCTGGAATGGAAGACAGGGTGCTCCCTGTTTTGACTGTTGTAATTAAGGCTCCCGAGAACCTCTGAGCTGACGAGCTCGGGTGAAGCACCTGTGCGCCTTCTTGAGTGGTACTTAAACCTGTGAATACTTTCAAGGCGGCATTTCAAGCAACCCCGCCAGCTACACTTTTCTCTTTGCTGATGACGGCCAAATAGCCAGAAACACGTGTCCGAAGATACGGCACTTGCCGCACTAACTTATGGTGAAAAACGTTCAAAACTCTATTCAAATTCGTGCTAATGACGGCATTTACCATGATGCCTTGGGGTCACAAATGCTGGAATATAAGACAGGGTGCTCCCCGTTTTGACTGTTGTAATTAAGGCTCCCGTGAGCCTCGGAGCTGACGAGCTCGGGTGAAGCACCTTTGCGCCTTCTTGAGTGGTACTTAAACCTATAAATACTTTCAAGGCGGCATTTCAAGCAACACCGCCAGCTACACATTGCTCTTCGCTGATGACGGCCAAATAGCCAGAAACACATGTCCGAAGATACGGCACTTGCCGCACCAAGTTATGGTGAAAAACATTCAAAACTCTATTCAAATTCGTGCTAATGACTGCATTTACCATGATGCCTTGGGGTCACAAATACTGGAATGGAAGACAGGGTGCTCCCCATTTCGAATGTTGTAATTAAGGCTCCTGTGAGCCTCTGAGCTGACGAGCTCGGGTGAAGCACCTGTGCGCCTTCTTGAGTGGTACTTAAACCAGTGAATACTTTCAAGGCGGCATTTCAAGCAACCCCGCCAGCTACACGTTGCTCTTCGCTGATGACGGCCAAATAGCCAGAAACACGTGTCCGAAGATACGGCACTTGCCGCACCAACTTATGGTGAAAAACTTTCAAAACTCTATTCAAATTTGTGCTAATGACTGCATTTACCATGATGCCTTGGCGTCACAAATGCTGGAATATAAGACAGGGTGCTCCCGTTTTGACTGTTGTAATTAAGGCTCCCGTGAGCCTCTGAGCTGACAAGCTCGGGTAAAGCACCTGTGCGCCTTCTTGAGTGGTAGTTAAACCTGTGAATACTTTCAAGGTGGCATTTCAAGCAACCCCGCCAGCTACACGTTGCTCTTCGCTGATGACGGCCAAATAGCCAGAAACACGTGTCCGAAGATACGGCACTTGCCGCACCAACTTATGGTGAAAAACTTTCAAAACTCTATTCAAATTCGTGCTAATGACTGCATTTACCATGATACCTTGGGGTCACAAATGCTGGAATGGAAGACAGGGTGCTCCCTGTTTTGACTGTTGTAATTAAGGCTCCCGTGAGCCTCTGAGCTGACGAGCTCGGGTGAAGCACCTGTGCGCCTTCTTGAGTGGTACTTAAACATGTGAGTACTTTCAAGGCGGCATTTCAAGCAACCCCGCCAGCTACACGTTGCTCTTCGCTGATGACGGACAAATAGCCAGAAACAAGTGTCCGAAGATACGGCACTTTGCCGCACCAACTTATGGTGAAAAACTTTCAAAACTCTAATCAAATTCGTGCTAATGACTGCATTTACCATGATGCCTTGGGGTCACAAATGCTGGAATGGAAGACAGGGTGCTCCCCGTTTTGACTGTTGTAATTAAGGCTCACGTGAGCCTCTGAGCTGACAAGCTCGGGTGAAGCACCTGTGCGCCTTCTTGAGGGGTACTTAAACCTGTGAATACTTTCAAGGCGGCTTTTCAAGCAACCCCGCCAGCTACACGTTGCTCTTCGCTGATGACGGCCAAATAGCCAGAAACACGTGTCCGAAGATACGGCACATGCCGCACCAACTTATGTTGAAAAACTTTCAAAACTCTAGTCAAATTTGTGCTAATGACTGCATTTACCATGATGCCTTGGGGTCACAAATGCTGGTATGGAAGACAGGGTGCTCCCCATTTTGACTTGTAATTAAGGCTCCCGTGAGCCTCTGAGCTGACGAGCTCAGGTGAAGCACCTGTGCACCTTCTTGAGTGGTACTTAAACCTGTGAATACTTTCAAGGCGGCATTTCAAGCAACCCCGCCAGCTACACGTTGCTCTTCGCTGATGACGGCCAAATAGCCAGAAACACATGTCTGAAGATACGGCACTTGCCGCACCAACTTATGGTGAAAAACTTTCAAAACTCTATTCAAATTGGTGCTAATGACTGCATTTACCATGATGCCTTGGGGACACAAATGCTGGAATGGAAGACAGGGTGCTCCCCGTTTTGACTGTTGTAATTAAGGCTCCCGTGAGCCTCTGAGCTGACGAGCTCGGGTGAAGCACCTGTGCGCCTTCTTGAGTGGTACTTAAACCTGTGAATACTTTCAAGGCGGCATTTCAAGCAACCCCGCCAGCTACACGTTGCTCTTTGCTGATGACGGCCAAATAGCCAGAAACACGTGTCCGAAGATACGGCACTTGCCGCACCAACTTATGGTGAAAAACTTTCAAAACTCTATTCAAATTTGTGCTAATCACTGCATTTACCATGATGCCTTGGGGTCACAAATGCTGGAATGGAAGACATGGTGCTCCCCATTTCGACTGTTGTAATTAAGGCTCCCGTGAGCCTCTGAGCTGACGAGCTCGGGTGAAGCACCTGTGCGCCTTCTTGAGTGGTACTTAAACCAGTGAATACATTCAAGTCGGCGTTTCAAGCAACCCCGCCAGCTACACGTTGCTCTTCGCTGATGACGGCCAAATAGCCAGAAACACGTGTCCGAAGACACGGCACTTGCCGCACCAACTTATGGTGAAAAACTTTCAAAACTCTATTCAAATTCATGCTAATGACTGCATTTACCATGATGCCTTGGGGTCACAAATGCTGGAATGGATGACAGGGTGCTCCCCGTTTTGACTGTTGTAATTAAGGCTCCTGTGAGCCTCTGAGCTGACGAGCTCGGGTGAAGCACCTGTGCGCCTTCTTGAGTGGTACTTAAACCTGTTAATACTTTGAAGGCAGCATTTCAAGCAACCCCGCCAGCTACACGTTGCTCTTCACTGATGACGGCCAAATAGCCAGAAACAAGTGTCCGAAGATACGGCACTTGCCGCACCAACTTATGGTGAAAAACTTTCAAAACTCTAATCAAATTCGTGCTAATGACTCCATTTACCATGATGCCTTGGGGTCACAAATGCTGGAACGGAAGACAGGGTGCTCCATGTTTTGACTGTTGTAATTAAGGCTCCCGAGAACCTCTGAGCTGACGAGCTCGGGTGAAGCACCTGTGCGCCTTCTTGAGTGGTACTTAAACCTGTGAATACTTTCAAGGCGGCATGTCAAGCAACCCCGCCAGCTACACTTTTCTCTTCGCTGATGACGGCCAAATAGCCAGAAACACGTGTCCGAAGATACGGCACTTGCCGAACTAACTTATGGTGAAAAACTTTCAAAACTCTATTCAAATTCGTGCTAATGACTGCATTTACCATGATGCCTTGGGGTCACAAATGCTGGAATGGAAGACAGGGTGTTCCCGTTTTGACTGTTGTAATTAAGGCTCCCGTGAGCCTCTGAGCTGACGAGCTCGGGTGAAGCACCTGTGCGCCTTCTTGATTGGTACTTAAACCTGTGAATACTTTCAAGGCGGCATTTCAAGCAACCCCGCCAGCTACACGGTGCTCTTCGCTGATGACGGCCAAATAGCCAGAAACACGTGTCTGAAGATACGGCACTTGCCGCACCAACTTATGCTGATAAACTTTCAAAACTCTATTCAAATTCGTGCTAATGGCTGCATTTACCATGATGCCTTGGGGTCACAAATGCTGGAATGGAAGACAGGGTGCTCCCCGTTTTGACTGTTGTAATTAAGGCTCCCGTGAGCCTCTGAGCTGACGATCTCAGGTGAAGCACCTGTGCGCCTTCTTGAGTGGTACTTAAACCAGTGAATACTTTCAAGGCGGCATTTCAAGCAACCCCGCCAGCTACACGTTGCTCTTCGCTGATGACGGCCAAATAGCCAGAAACACGTGTCCGAAGATACGGCACTTGCCGCACCAACTTATGGTGATAAACTTTCAAAACTCTATTCAAATTCGTGCTAATGACGGCATTTACCATGATTCCTTGGCGTCACAAATGCTGGAATGGAAGACAGGGTGCTCCCGTTTTGACTGTTGTAATTAAGGCTCCCGTGAGCCTCTGAGCTGACGAGCTCGGGTGAAGCACCTGTGCGCCTTCTTGAGTGGTACTTAAACCTGTGAATACTTTCAAGGCGGCATTTCAAGCAACCCCGCCAGCTACACGTTGCTCCTCGCTGATGACGGCCAAATAGCCAGAAACACGTGTCCGAAGATACGGCACTTGCCGCACCAACTTATGGTGAAAAACTTTCAAAACTCTATTCAAATTGGTGCTAATGACTGCATTTACCATGATGCCTTGGGGTCACAAATGCTGGAATGGAAGACAGGGTGCTCCCTGTTTTGACTGTTGTAATTAAGGCTCCCTTGAGCCTCTGAGCTGACGAGCTCGGGTGAAGCACCTGTGCGCCTTCTTGATTGGTACTTAAACCTGTGAATACTTTCAAGGCGGCATTTTAAGCAGCCCCGCCACCTACACGGTGCTCTTCGCTGATGACGGCCAAATAGCCAGAAACACGTGTCCGAAGATACGGCACTTGCCGCACCAACTTATGGTGATAAACTTTCAAAACTCTATTGAAATTCGTGCTAATGACTGCATTTACCATGATGCCTTGGGGTCACAAATGCTGGAATGGAAGACAGGGTGCTCCCCGTTTTGACTGTTGTAATTAAGGCTCCCGTGAGCCTCTGAGCTGACGAGCTCAGGTGAAGCACCTGTGCGCCTTCTTGAGTGGTACTTAAACCTGTGAATACTTTCAAGGCGGCATTTCAAGCAACCCCGCCAGCTACACGTTGCTCTTCGCTGATGACGGCCAAATAGCCAAAAACACATGTCCGAAGATACGGCACTTGCCGCACCAACTTATCGTGAAAAACTTTCAAAACTCTATTCAAATTCGTGCTAATGACTGCATTTACCATGATGCCTTGGGGTCACAAATGCTGGAATGGAAAACAGGGTGCTCCCCGTTTCGACTGTTGTAATTAAGGCTCCCGTGAGCCTCTGAGCTGACGAGCTCAGGTGAAGCACCTGTGCGCCTTCTTGAGTGGTACTTAAACCAGTGAATACTTTCAAGGCGGCATTTCAAGCAACCCCGCCAGCTACACGTTGCTCTTCGCTGAAGACGGCCAAATAGCCAGAAACACGTGTCCGAAGATACGGCACTTGCCGCACCAACTTATGGTGATAAACTTTCAAAACTCTATTCAAATTCGTGCTAATGACTGCATTTACCATGATTCCTTGGCGTCACAAATGCTGGAATGGAAGACAGGGTGCTCCCGTTTTGACTGTTGTAATTAAGGCTCCCGTGAGCCTCTGAGCTGACGAGCTCGGGTGAAGCACCTGTGCGCCTTCTTGAGTGGTACTTAAACCTGTGAATACTTTCAAGGCGGCATTTCAAGCAACCCCGCCAGCTACACGTTGCTCTTCGCTGATGACGGCCAAATAGCCAGAAACACGTGCCTGAAGATACGGCACTTGCCGCACCAACTTATGGTGAAAAACTTTCAAAACTCTATTCAAATTGGTGCTAATGACTGCATTTACCATGATGCATTGGGGACACAAATGCTGGAATGGAAGACAGGGTGCTCCCCATTTTGACTGTTGTAATTAAGGCTCCCGTGAGCCTCTGAGCTGAAGAGCTCGGGTGAAGCACCTGTGCACCTTCTTGAGTGGTACTTAAACCTGTGAATACTTTCAAGGCGGCATTTCAAGCAACCCCGCCAGCTACACGTTGCTCTTTGCTGATGACGGCCAAATAGCCAGAAACACGTGTCCGAAGATACGGCACTTGCCGCACCAACTTATGGTGAAAAACTTTCAAAACTCTATTCAAATTTGTGCTAATGACTGCATTTACCATGATGCCTTGGGGTCACAAATGCTGGAATGGAAGACATGGTGCTCCTCATTTCGACTGTTGTAATTAAGGCTCCCGTGAGCCTCTGAGCTGACGAGCTCGGGTGAAGCACCTGTGCGCCTTCTTGAGTGGTACTTAAACCAGTGAATACATTCAAGGCGGCGTTTTAAGCAACCCCGCCAGCTACACGTTGCTCGTCGCTGATGACGGCCAAATAGCCAGAAACACGTGTCCGAAGACACGGCACTTGCCGCACCAACTTATGGTGAAAAACGTTCAAAACTCTATTCAAATTCATGCTAATGACTGCATTTACCATGATGCCTTGGGGTCACAAATGCTGGAATGGATGACAGGGTGCTCCCCGTTTTGACTGTTGTAATGAAGGCTCCCGTGAGCCTCTGAGCTAACGAGCTCGGGTGAAGCACCTGTGCGCCTTCTTGAGTGGTACTTAAACCTGTTAATACTTTGAAGGCAGCATTTCAAGCAACCCCGCCAGCTACACGTTGCTCTTCACTGATGACGGCCAAATAGCCAGAAACAAGTGTCCGAAGATACGGCACTTGCCGCACCAACTTATGGTGAAAAACTTTCAAAACTCTAATCAAATTCGTGCTAATGACTCCATTTACCATGATGCCTTGGGGTCACAAATGCTGGAATGGAAGACAGGGTGCTCCCTGTTTTGACTGTTGTAATTAAGGCTCCCGAGAACCTCTGAGCTGACGAGCTCGGGTGAAGCACCTGTGCGCCTTCTTGAGTGGTACTTAAACCTGTGAATACTTTCAAGGCGGCATTTCAAGCAACCCCGCCAGCTACACTTTTCTCTTTGCTGATGACGGCCAAATAGCCAGAAACACGTGTCCGAAGATACGGCACTTGCCGCACTAACTTATGGTGAAAAACGTTCAAAACTCTATTCAAATTCGTGCTAATGACGGCATTTACCATGATGCCTTGGGGTCACAAATGCTGGAATATAAGACAGGGTGCTCCCCGTTTTGACTGTTGTAATTAAGGCTCCCGTGAGCCTCGGAGCTGACGAGCTCGGGTGAAGCACCTTTGCGCCTTCTTGAGTGGTACTTAAACCTATAAATACTTTCAAGGCGGCATTTCAAGCAACACCGCCAGCTACACATTGCTCTTCGCTGATGACGGACAAATAGCCAGAAACACATGTCCGAAGATACGGCACTTGCCGCACCAAGTTATGGTGAAAAACATTCAAAACTCTATTCAAATTCGTGCTAATGACTGCATTTACCATGATGCCTTGGGGTCACAAATACTGGAATGGAAGACAGGGTGCTCCCCATTTCGAATGTTGTAATTAAGGCTCCTGTGAGCCTCTGAGCTGACGAGCTCGGGTGAAGCACCTGTGCGCCTTCTTGAGTGGTACTTAAACCAGTGAATACTTTCAAGGCGGCATTTCAAGCAACCCCGCCAGCTACACGTTGCTCTTCGCTGATGACGGCCAAATAGCCAGAAACACGTGTCCGAAGATACGGCACTTGCCGCACCAACTTATGGTGAAAAACTTTCAAAACTCTATTCAAATTTGTGCTAATGACTGCATTTACCATGATGCCTTGGCGTCACAAATGCTGGAATATAAGACAGGGTGCTCCTGTTTTGACTGTTGTAATTAAGGCTCCCGTGAGCCTCTGAGCTGACAAGCTCGGGTAAAGCACCTGTGCGCCTTCTTGAGTGGTAGTTAAACCTGTGAATACTTTCAAGGTGGCATTTCAAGCAACCCCGCCAGCTACACGTTGCTCTTCGCTGATGACGGCCAAATAGCCAGAAACACGTGTCCGAAGATACGGCACTTGCCGCACCAACTTATGGTGAAAAACTTTCAAAACTCTATTCAAATTCGTGCTAATGACTGCATTTACAATGATACCTTGGGGTCACAAATGCTGGAATGGAAGACAGGGTGCTCCCTGTTTTGACTGTTGTAATTAAGGCTCCCGTGAGCCTCTGAGCTGACGAGCTCGGGTGAAGCACCTGTGCGCCTTCTTGAGTGGTACTTAAACATGTGAGTACTTTCAAGGCGGCATTTCAAGCAACCCCGCCAGCTACACGTTGCTCTTCGCTGATGACGGACAAATAGCCAGAAACAAGTGTCCGAAGATACGGCACTTTGCCGCACCAACTTATGGTGAAAAACTTTCAAAACTCTAATCAAATTCGTGCTAATGACTGCATTTACCATGATGCCTTGGGGTCACAAATGCTGGAATGGAAGACAGGGTGCTCCCCGTTTTGACTGTTGTAATTAAGGCTCACGTGAGCCTCTGAGCTGACGAGCTCGGGTGAAGCACCTGTGCGCCTTCTTGAGGGGTACTTAAACCTGTGAATACTTTCAAGGCGGCTTTTCAAGCAACCCCGCCAGCTACATGTTGCTCTTCGCTGATGACGGCCAAATAGCCAGAAACACGTGTCCGAAGATACGGCACATGCCGCACCAACTTATGTTGAAAAACTTTCAAAACTCTAGTCAAATTTGTGCTAATGACTGCATTTACCATGATGCCTTGGGGTCACAAATGCTGGTATGGAAGACAGGGTGCTCCCCATTTTGACTTGTAATTAAGGCTCCCGTGAGCCTCTGAGCTGACGAGCTCAGGTGAAGCACCTGTGCACCTTCTTGAGTGGTACTTAAACCTGTGAATACTTTCAAGGCGGCATTTCAAGCAACCCCGCCAGCTACACGTTGCTCTTCGCTGATGACGGCCAAATAGCCAGAAACACATGTCTGAAGATACGGCACTTGCCGCACCAACTTATGGTGAAAAACTTTCAAAACTCTATTCAAATTGGTGCTAATGACTGCATTTACCATGATGCCTTGGGGACACAAATGCTGGAATGGAAGACAGGGTGCTCCCCGTTTTGACTGTTGTAATTAAGGCTCCCGTGAGCCTCTGAGCTGACGAGCTCGGGTGAAGCACCTGTGCGCCTTCTTGAGTGGTACTTAAACCTGTGAATACTTTCAAGGCGGCATTTCAAGCAACCCCGCCAGCTACACGTTGCTCTTTGCTGATGACGGCCAAATAGCCAGAAACACGTGTCCGAAGATACGGCACTTGCCGCACCAACTTATGGTGAAAAACTTTCAAAACTCTATTCAAATTTGTGCTAATGACTGCATTTACCATGATGCCTTGGGGTCACAAATGCTGGAATGGAAGACATGGTGCTCCCCATTTCGACTGTTGTAATTAAGGCTCCCGTGAGCCTCTGAGCTGACGAGCTCGGGTGAAGCACCTGTGCGCCTTCTTGAGTGGTACTTAAACCAGTGAATACATTCAAGTCGGCGTTTCAAGCAACCCCGCCAGCTACACGTTGCTCTTCGCTGATGACGGCCAAATAGCCAGAAACACGTGTCCGAAGACACGGCACTTGCCGCACCAACTTATGGTGAAAAACTTTCAAAACTCTATTCAAATTCATGCTAATGACTGCATTTACCATGATGCCTTGGGGTCACAAATGCTGGAATGGATGACAGGGTGCTCCCCGTTTTGACTGTTGTAATTAAGGCTCCTGTGAGCCTCTGAGCTGACGAGCTCGGGTGAAGCACCTGTGCGCCTTCTTGAGTGGTACTTAAACCTGTTAATACTTTGAAGGCAGCATTTCAAGCAACCCCGCCAGCTACACGTTGCTCTTCACTGATGACGGCCAAATAGCCAGAAACAAGTGTCCGAAGATACGGCACTTGCCGCACCAACTTATGGTGAAAAACTTTCAAAACTCTAATCAAATTCGTGCTAATGACTCCATTTACCATGATGCCTTGGGGTCACAAATGCTGGAACGGAAGACAGGGTGCTCCATGTTTTGACTGTTGTAATTAAGGCTCCCGAGAACCTCTGAGCTGACGAGCTCGGGTGAAGCACCTGTGCGCCTTCTTGAGTGGTACTTAAACCTGTGAATACTTTCAAGGCGGCATGTCAAGCAACCCCGCCAGCTACACTTTTCTCTTCGCTGATGACGGCCAAATAGCCAGAAACACGTGTCCGAAGATACGGCACTTGCCGAACTAACTTATGGTGAAAAACTTTCAAAACTCTATTCAAATTCGTGCTAATGACGGCATTTACCATGATGCCTTGGGGTCACAAATGCTGGAATATAAGACAGGGTGCTGCACCGTTTTGACTGTTGTAATTAAGGCTCCCGTGTGCCTCGGAGCTGACGAGCTCGGGTGAAGCACCTGTGCGCCTTCTTGAGTGGTACTTAAACCTATAAATACTTTCAAGGCGGCATTTCAAGCAACACCGCCAGCTACACATTGCTCTTCGCTGATGACGGCCAAATAGCCAGAAACACATGTCCGAAGATACGGCACTTGCCGCTCCAAGTTATGGTGAAAAACTTTCAAAACTCTATTCAAATTCGTGCTAATGACTGCATTTACCATGATGCCTTGGGGTCACAAAAACTGGAATGGAAGACAGGGTGCTCCCCATTTCGAATGTTGTAATTAAGGCTCCCGTGAGCCTCTGAGCTGACGAGCTCGGGTGAAGCACCTGTGCGCCTTCTTGAGTGGTACTTAAACCAGTGAATACTTTCAAGGCGGCATTTCAAGCAACCCCGCCAGCTACACGTTGCTCTTCGCTGATGACGGCCAAATAGCCAGAAACACGTGTCCGAAGATACGGCACTTGCCGCACCAACTTATGGTGAAAAACTTTCAAAACTCTATTCAAATTCGTGCTAATGACTGCATTTACCATGATGCCTTGGCGTCACAAATGCTGGAATATAAGACAGGGTGCTCCCGTTTTGACTGTTGTAATTAAGGCTCCCGTGAGCCTCTGAGCTGACAAGCTCGGGTAAAGCACCTGTGCGCCTTCTTGAGTGGTACTTAAACCTGTGAATACTTTCAAGGTGGCATTTCAAGCAACCCCGCCAGCTACACGTTGCTCTTCGCTGATGACGGCCAAATAGCCAGAAACACGTGTCCGAAGATACGGCACTTGCCGCACCAACTTATGGTGAAAAACTTTCAAAACTCTATTCAAATTCGTGCTAATGACTGCATTTACCATGATGCCTTGGGGTCACAAATGCTGGAATGGAAGACAGGGTGCTCCCTGTTTTGACTGTTGTAATTAAGGCTCCCGTGAGCCTCTGAGCTGACGAGCTCGGGTGAAGCACCTGTGCGCCTTCTTGAGTGGTACTTAAACATGTGAGTACTTTCAAGGTGGCATTTCAAGCAACCCCGCCAGCTACACGTTGCTCTTCGCTGATGACGGACAAATAGCAAGAAACAAGTGTCCGAAGATACGGCACTTTGCCGCACCAACTTATGGTGAAAAACTTTCAAAACTCTAATCAAATTCGTGCTAATGACTGCATTTACCATGATGCCTTGGGGTCACAAATGCTGGAATGGAAGACAGGGTGCTCCCCGTTTTGACTGTTGTAATTAAGGCTCACGTGAGCCTCTGAGCTGACAAGCTCGGGTGAAGCACCTGTGCGCCTTCTTGAGGGGTACTTAAACCTGTGAATACTTTCAAGGCGGCTTTTCAAGCAACCCCGCCAGCTACACGTTGCTCTTCGCTGATGACGGCCAAATAGCCAGAAACACGTGTCCGAAGATACGGCACATGCCGCACCAACTTATGTTGAAAAACTTTCAAAACTCTATTCAAATTTGTGCTAATGACTGCATTTACCATGATGCCTTGGGGTCACAAATGCTGGTATGGAAGACAGGGTGCTCCCCATTTTGACTTGTAATTAAGGCTCCCATGAGCCTCTGAGCTGACGAGCTCAGGTGAAGCACCTGTGCACCTTCTTGAGTGGTACTTAAACCTGTGAATACTTTCAAGGCGACATTTCAAGCAACCCCGCCAGCTACACGTTGCTCTTCGCTGATGACGGCCAAATAGCCAGAAACACGTGTCTGAAGATACGGCACTTGCCGCACCAACTTATGGTGAAAAACTTTCAAAACTCTATTCAAATTGGTGCTAATGACTGCATTTACCATGATGCCTTGGGGACACAAATGCTGGAATGGAAGACAGGGTGCTCCCCGTTTTGACTGTTGTAATTAAGGCTCCCGTGAGCCTCTGAGCTGACGAGCTCGGGTGAAGCACCTGTGCGCCTTCTTGAGTGGTACTTAAACCTGTGAATACTTTCAAGGCGGCATTTCAAGCAACCCCGCCAGCTACACGTTGCTCTTTGCTGATGACGGCCAAATAGCCAGAAACACGTGTCCGAAGATACGGCACTTGCCGCACCAACTTATGGTGAAAAACTTTCAAAACTCTATTCAAATTTGTGCTAATGACTGCATTTACCATGATGCCTTGGGGTCACAAATGCTGGAATGGAAGACATGGTGCTCCCCATTTCGACTGTTGTAATTAAGGCTCCCGTGAGCCTCTGAGCTGACGAGCTCGGGTGAAGCACCTGTGCGCCTTCTTGAGTGGTACTTAAACCAGTGAATACATTCAAGTCGGCGTTTCAAGCAACCCCGCCAGCTACACGTTGCTCTTCGCTGATGACGGCCAAATAGCCAGAAACACGTGTCCGAAGACACGGCACTTGCCGCACCAACTTATGGTGAAAAACGTTCAAAACTCTATTCAAATTCATGCTAATGACTGCATTTACCATGATGCCTTGGGGTCACAAATGCTGGAATGGATGACAGGGTGCTCCCCGTTTTGACTGTTGTAATTAAGGCTCCCGTGAGCCTCTGAGCTGACGAGCTCGGGTGAAGCACCTGTGCGCCTTCTTGAGTGGTACTTAAACCTGTTAATACTTTGAAGGCAGCATTTCAAGCAACCCCGCCAGCTACACGTTGCTCTTCACTGATGACGGCCAAATAGCCAGAAACAAGTGTCCGAAGATACGGCACTTGCCGCACCAACTTATGGTGAAAAACTTTCAAAACTCTAATCAAATTCGTGCTAATGACTCCATTTACCATGATGCCTTGGGGTCACAAATGCTGGAACGGAAGACAGGGTGCTCCATGTTTTGACTGTTGTAATTAAGGCTCCCGAGAACCTTTGAGCTGACGAGCTCGGGTGAAGCACCTGTGCGCCTTCTTGAGTGGTACTTAAACCTGTGAATACTTTCAAGGCGGCATTTCAAGCAACCCCGCCAGCTACACTTTTCTCTTCGCTGATGACGGCCAAATAGCCAGAAACACGTGTCCGAAGATACGGCACTTGCCGCACCAAGTTATGGTGAAAAACTTTCAAAACTCTATTCAAATTCGTGCTAATGACTGCATTTACCATGATGCCTTGGGGTCACAAAAACTGGAATGGAAGACAGGGTGCTCCCCATTTCGAATGTTGTAATTAAGGCTCCCGTGAGCCTCTGAGCTGACGAGCTCGGGTGAAGCACCTGTGCGCCTTCTTGAGTGGTACTTAAACCAGTGAATACTTTCAAGGCGGCATTTCAAGCAACCCCGCCAGCTACACGTTGCTCTTCGCTGATGACGGCCAAATAGCCAGAAACACGTGTCCGAAGATACGGCACTTGCCGCACCAACTTATGGTGAAAAACTTTCAAAACTCTATTCAAATTCGTGCTAATGACTGCATTTACCATGATGCCTTGGCGTCACAAATGCTGGAATATAAGACAGGGTGCTCCCGTTTTGACTGTTGTAATTAAGGCTCCCGTGAGCCTCTGAGCTGACAAGCTCGGGTAAAGCACCTGTGCGCCTTCTTGAGTGGTACTTAAACCTGTGAATACTTTCAAGGTGGCCTTTCAAGCAACCCCGCCAGCTACACGTTGCTCTTCGCTGATGACGGCCAAATAGCCAGAAACACGTGTCCGAAGATACGGCACTTGCCGCACCAACTTATGGTGAAAAACTTTCAAAACTCTATTCAAATTTGTGCTAATGACTGCATTTACCATGATGCCTTGGGGTCACAAATGCTGGAATGGAAGACAGGGTGCTCCCTGTTTTGACTGTTGTAATTAAGGCTCCCGTGAGCCTCTGAGCTGACGAGCTCGGGTGAAGCACCTGTGCGCCTTCTTGAGTGGTACTTAAACATGTGAGTACTTTCAAGGCGGCATTTCAAGCAACCCCGCCAGCTACACGTTGCTCTTCGCTGATGACGGACAAATAGCCAGAAACAAGTGTCCGAAGATACGGCACTTTGCCGCACCAACTTATGGTGAAAAACTTTCAAAACTCTAATCAAATTCGTGCTAATGACTGCATTTACCATGATGCCTTGGGGTCACAAATGCTGGAATGGAAGACAGGGTGCTCCCCGTTTTGACTGTTGTAATTAAGGCTCACGTGAGCCTCTGAGCTGACGAGCTCGGGTGAAGCACCTATGCGCCTTCTTGAGGGGTACTTAAACCTGTGAATACTTTCAAGGCGGCTTTTCAAGCAACCCTGCCAGCTACACGTTGCTCTTCGCTGATGACGGCCAAATAGCCAGAAACACGTGTCCGAAGATACGGCACTTGCCGCACCAACTTATGGTGAAAAACTTTCAAAACTCTATTCAAATTTGTGCCAATGACTGCATTTACCATGATGCCTTGGGGTCACAAATGCTGGTATGGAAGACAGGGTGCTCCCCATTTTGACTTGTAATTAAGGCTCCCGTGAGCCTCTGAGCTGACGAGCTCAGGTGAAGCACCTGTGCACCTTCTTGAGTGGTACTTAAACCTGTGAATACTTTCAAGGCGGCATTTCAAGCAACCCCGCCAGCTACACGTTGCTCTTCGCTGATGACGGCCAAATAGCCAGAAACACGTGTCTCAAGATACGGCACTTGCCGCACCAACTTATGGTGAAAAACTTTCAAAACTCTACTCAAATTCGTGCTAATGACTGCATTTACCATGATGCCTTGGGGTCACAAATGCTGGAATGGAAGACAGGGTGCTCCCTGTTTTGACTGTTGTAATTAAGGGTCCCGTGAGCCTCTGAGCTGACAAGCTCGGGTAAAGCACCTGTGCGCCTTCTTGAGTGGTACTTAAACATGTGAATACTTTCAAGGCGGCATTTCAAGCAACCCCGCCAGCTACACGTTGCTCTTCGCTGATGACGGCCAAATAGCCAGAAACACGTGTCCAAAGATACGGCACTTGCCGCACCAACTTATGGTGAAAAACGTTCAAAACTCTATTCAAATTCATGCTAATGACTGCATTTACCATGATGCCTTGGGGTCACAAATGCTGGAATGGAAGACAGGGTGCTCCCCGTTTTGACTGTTGTAATTAAGGCTCCCGTGAGCCTCTGAGCTGACGAGCTCGGGTGAAGCACCTGTGCGCCTTCTTGAGTGGTACTTAAACCTGTGAATACTTTGAAGGCAGCATTTCAAGCAACCCCGCCAGCTACACGTTGCTCTTCACTGATGACGGCCAAATAGCCAGAAAAAAGTGTCCGAAGATACGGCACTTGCTGCACCAACTTATTGTGAAAAACTTTCAAAACTCTAATCAAATTCATGCTAATGACTGCATTTACCATGATGCCTTGGGGTCACAAATGCTGGAATGGAAGACAGGGTGCTCCCCGTTTTGACTGTTGTAATTAAGGCTCCCGAGAACCTCTGAGCTGACGAGCTCGGGTGAAGCACCTGTGCGCCTTCTTGAGTGGTACTTAAACCTGTGAATACTTTCAAGGCGGCATTTCAAGCAACCCCGCCAGCTACATGTTTCTCTTCGCTGATGACGGCCAAATAGCCAGAAACACGTGTCCGAAGATACGGCACTTGCCGCACTAACTTATGGTGAAAAACTTTCAAAACTCTATTCAAATTCGTGCTAATGACGGCATTTACCATGATGCCTTGGGGTCACAAATGCTGGAATATAAGACAGGGTGCTCCCCGTTTTGACTGTTGTAATTAAGGGTCCCGTGAGCCTCGGAGCTGACGAGCTCGGGTGAAGCACCTGTGCGCCTTCTTGAGTGGTACTTAAACCTATGAATACTTTCAAGGCGGCATTTCAAGCAACCCCGCCAGCAACACATTGCTCTTCGCTGATGACGGCCAAATAGCCAGAAACACATGTCCGAAGATACGGCACTTGCCGCACCAACTTATGGTGAAAAACTTTCAAAACTCTATTCAAATTCGTGCTAATGACTGCATTTACCATGATGCCTTGGGGTCACAAATGCTGGAATGGAAGACTGGGTGCTCCCCGTTTCGACTGTTGTAATTAAGGCTCCCGTGAGCCTCTGAGCTGACGACCTCGGGTGAAGCACCTGTGCGCCTTCTTGAATGGTGCTTAAACCAGTGAATACTTTCAAGGCGGCATTTCAAGCAACCCCGCCAGCTACACGTTGCTCTTCGCTGATGACGGCCAAATAGCCAGAAACACGTGTCCGAAGATACGGCACTTGCCGCACCAACTTATGGTGAAAAACTTTCAAAACTCTATTCAAATTTGTGCTAATGACTGCATTTACCATGATGCCTTGGCGTCACAAATGCTGGAATATAAGACAGGGTGCTCCCGTTTTGACTGTTGTAATTAAGGCTCCCGTGAGCCTCTGAGCTGACAAGCTCGGGTAAAGCACCTGTGCGCCTTCTTGAGTGGTACTTAAACCTGTGAATACTTGCAAGGTGGCATTTCAAGCAACCCCGCCAGCTACACGTTGCTCTTCGCTGATGACGGCCAAATAGCCAGAAACACGTGTCCGAAGATACGGCACTTGCCGCACCAACTTATGGTGAAAAACTTTCATAACTCTATTCAAATTCGTGCTAATGACTGCATTTACCATGATGCCTTGGGGTCACAAATGCTGGAATGGAAGACAGGGTGCTCCCTGTTTTGACTGTTGTAATTAAGGCTCCCGTGAGCCTCTGAGCTGACGAGCTCGGGTGAAGCACCTGTGCGCCTTCTTGAGTGGTACTTAAACATGTGAGTACTTTCAAGGCGGCATTTCAAGCAACCCCGCCAGCTACACGTTGCTCTTCGCTGATGACGGACAAATAGCCAGAAACAAGTGTCCGAAGATACGGCACTTTGCCGCACCAACTTATGGTGAAAAACTTTCAAAACTCTAATCAAATTCGTGCTAATGACTGCATTTACCATGATGCCTTGGGGTCACAAATGCTGGAATGGAAGACAGGGTGCTCCCCGTTTTGACTGTTGTAATTAAGGCTCACGTGAGCCTCTGAGCTGACGAGCTCGGGTGAAGCACCTGTGCGCCTTCTTGAGGGGTACTTAAACCTGTGAATACTTTCAAGGCGGCTTTTCAATCAACCCCTCCAGCTACACGTTGCTCTTCGCTGATGACGGCCAAATAGCCAGAAACACGTGTCCGAAGATACGGCACTTGCCGCACCAACTTATGGTGAAAAACTTTCAAAACTCTATTCAAATTTGTGCTAATGACTGCATTTACCATGATGCCTTGGGGTCACAAATGCTGGTATGGAAGACAGGGTGCTCCTCATTTTGACTTGTAATTAAGGCTCCCGTGAGCCTCTGAGCTGACGAGCTCAGGTGAAGCACCTGTGCACCTTCTTGAGTGGTACTTAAACCTGTGAATACTTTCAAGGCGGCATTTCAGGCAACCCCGCCAGCTACACGTTGCTCTTCGCTGATGACGGCCAAATAGCCAGAAACACGTGTCTGAAGATACGGCACTTGCCGCACCAACTTATGGTGAAAAACTTTCAAAACTCTATTCAAATTCGTGCTAATGACTGCATTTACCATGATGCCTTGGGGTCGCAAATGCTGGAATGGGAGACAGGGTGCTCCCCGTTTTGACTGTTGTAATTAAGGCTCCCGTGAACCTCTGAGCTGACGAGCTCGGGTGAAGCACCTGTGCGCCTTCTTGAGTGGTACTTAAACCTGTGAATACTTTCAAGGCGGCATTTCAAGCAACCTGCCAGCTACACGTTGCTCTGCGCTGATGACGGCCAAATAGCCAGAAACACGTGTCCGAAGATATGGCACTTGCCGCACCAACTTATGTTGAAAAACTTTCAAAACTCTACTCAAATTCGTGCTAATGACTGCATTTACCATGATGCCTTGGGGTCACAAATGCTGGAATGGAAGACAGGGTGCTCCCCGTTTTGACTGTTGTAATTAAGGCTCCCGTGAGCCTCTGAGCTGACGAGCTCGGGTGAAGCACCTGTGCGCCTTCTTGAGTGGTACTTAAACCTGTGAATACTTTGAAGGCAGCATTTCAAGCAACCCCGCCAGCTACACGTTGCTCTTCACTGATGACGGCCAAATAGCCAGAAACAAGTGTCCGAAGATACGGCACTTGCCGCACCAACTTATGGTGAAAAACTTTCAAAACTCTATTCAAATTCGTGCTAATGACGGCATTTACCATGATGCCTTGGGGTCACAAATGCTGGAATATAAGACAGGGTGCTCCCCGTTTTGACTGTTGTAATTAAGGGTCCCGTGAGCCTCGGAGCTGACGAGCTCGGGTGAAGCACCTGTGCGCCTTCTTGAGTGGTACTTAAACCTATGAATACTTTCAAGGCGGCATTTCAAGCAACCCCGCCAGCAACACATTGCTCTTCGCTGATGACGGCCAAATAGCCAGAAACACATGTCCGAAGATACGGCACTTGCCGCACCAACTTATGGTGAAAAACTTTCAAAACTCTATTCAAATTTGTGCTAATGACTGCATTTACCATGATGCCTTGGGGTCACAAATGCTGGAATGGAAGACTGGGTGCTCCCTGTTTCGACTGTTGTAATTAAGGCTCCCGTGAGCCTCTGAGCTGACGACCTCGGGTGAAGCACCTGTGCGCCTTCTTGAATGGTGCTTAAACCAGTGAATACTTTCAAGGCGGCATTTCAAGCAACCCCGCCAGCTACACGTTGCTCTTCGCTGATGACGGCCAAATAGCCAGAAACACGTGTCCGAAGATACGGCACTTGCCGCACCAACTTATGGTGAAAAACTTTCAAAACTCTATTCAAATTTGTGCTAATGACTGCATTTACCATGATGCCTTGGCGTCACAAATGCTGGAATATAAGACAGGGTGCTCCCGTTTTGACTGTTGTAATTAAGGCTCCCGTGAGCCTCTGAGCTGACAAGCTCGGGTAAAGCACCTGTGCGCCTTCTTGAGTGGTACTTAAACCTGTGAATACTTTCAAGGTGGCATTTCAAGCAACCCCGCCAGCTACACGTTGCTCTTCGCTGATGACGGCCAAATAGCCAGAAACACGTGTCCGAAGATATGGCACTTGCCGCACCAACTTATGGTGAAAAACTTTCATAACTCTATTCAAATTCGTGCTAATGACTGCATTTACCATGATGCCTTGGGGTCACAAATGCTGGAATGGAAGACAGGGTGCTCCCTGTTTTGACTGTTGTAATTAAGGCTCCCGTGAGCCTCTGAGCTGACGAGCTCGGGTGAAGCACCTGTGCGCCTTCTTGAGTGGTACTTAAACATGTGAGTACTTTCAAGGCGGCATTTCAAGCAACCCCGCCAGCTACACGTTGCTCTTCGCTGATGACGGACAAATAGCCAGAAACAAGTGTCCGAAGATACGGCACTTTGCCGCACCAACTTATGGTGAAAAACTTTCAAAACTCTAATCAAATTCGTGCTAATGACTGCATTTACCATGATGCCTTGGGGTCACAAATGCTGGAATGGAAGACAGGGTGCTCCCCGTTTTGACTGTTGTAATTAAGGCTCACGTGAGCCTCTGAGCTGACGAGCTCGGGTGAAGCACCTGTGCGCCTTCTTGAGGGGTACTTAAACCTGTGAATACTTTCAAGGCGGCTTTTCAATCAACCCCTCCAGCTACACGTTGCTCTTCGCTGATGACGGCCAAATAGCCAGAAACACGTGTCCGAAGATACGGCACTTGCCGCACCAACTTATGGTGAAAAACTTTCAAAACTCTATTCAAATTTGTGCTAATGACTGGATTTACCATGATGCCTTGGGGTCACAAATGCTGGTATGGAAGACAGGGTGCTCCTCATTTTGACTTGTAATTAAGGCTCCCGTGAGCCTCTGAGCTGACGAGCTCAGGTGAAGCACCTGTGCACCTTCTTGAGTGGTACTTAAACCTGTGAATACTTTCAAGGCGGCATTTCAAGCAACCCCGCCAGCTACACGTTGCTCTTCGCTGATGACGGCCAAATAGCCAGAAACACGTGTCTGAAGATACGGCACTTGCCGCACCAACTTATGGTGAAAAACTTTCAAAACTCTATTCAAATTCGTGCTAATGACTGCATTTACCATGATGCCTTGGGGTCGCAAATGCTGGAATGGAAGACAGGGTGCTCCCCGTTTTGACTGTTGTAATTAAGGCTCCCGTGAACCTCTGAGCTGACGAGCTCGGGTGAAGCACCTGTGCGCCTTCTTGAGTGGTACTTAAACCTGTGAATACTTTCAAGGCGGCATTTCAAGCAACCTGCCAGCTACACGTTGCTCTGCGCTGATGACGGCCAAATAGCCAGAAACACGTGTCCGAAGATATGGCACTTGCCGCACCAACTTATGTTGAAAAACTTTCAAAACTCTACTCAAATTCGTGCTAATGACTGCATTTACCATGATGCCTTGGGGTCACAAATGCTGGAATGGAAGACAGGGTGCTCCCCGTTTTGACTGTTGTAATTAAGGCTCCCGTGAGCCTCTGAGCTGACGAGCTCGGGTGAAGCACCTGTGCGCCTTCTTGAGTGGTACTTAAACCTGTGAATACTTTGAAGGCAGCATTTCAAGCAACCCCGCCAGCTACACGTTGCTCTTCACTGATGACGGCCAAATAGCCAGAAACAAGTGTCCGAAGATACGGCACTTGCCGCACCAACTTATGGTGAAAAACTTTCAAAACTCTAATCAAATTCGTGCTAATGACTGCATTTACCATGATGCCTTGGGGTCACAAATGCTGGAATGGAAGACAGGGTGCTCCCCGTTTTGACTGTTGTAATTAAGGCTCCCGTGTGCCTCTGAGCTGACAAGCTCGGGTAAAGCACCTGTGCGCCTTCTTGAGTGGTACTTAAACCTGTGAATACTTTCAAGGCGGCATTTCAAGCAACCCCGCCAGCTACACGTTGCTCTTCGCTGATGACGGCCAAATAGCCAGAAACACGTGTCCGAAGATACGGCACTTGCCGCACCAACTTATGGTGAAAAACGTTCAAAACTCTATTCAAATTCATGCTAATGACTGCATTTACCATGATGCCTTGGGGTCACAAATGCTGGAATGGAAGACAGGGTGCTCCCCGTTTTGACTGTTGTAATTAAGGCTCCCGTGAGCCTCTGAGCTGACGAGCTCGGGTGAAGCACCTGTGCGCCTTCTTGAGTGGTACTTAAACCTGTGAATACTTTGAAGGCAGCATTTCAAGCAACCCCACCAGCTACACGTTGCTCTTCACTGATGACAGCCAAATAGCCAGAAACAAGTGTCCGAAGATACGGCACTTGCTGCACCAACTTATTGTGAAAAACTTTCAAAACTCTAATCAAATTCGTGCTAATGACTGCATTTACCATGATGCCTTGGGGTCACAAATGCTGGAATGGAAGACAGGGTGCTCCCCGTTTTGACTGTTGTAATTAAGGCTCCCGAGAACCTCTGAGCTGACGAGCTCGGGTGAAGCACCTGTGCGCCTTCTTGAGTGGTACTTAAACCTGTGAATACTTTCAAGGCGGCATTTCAAGCAACCCCGCCAGCTACACGTTTCTCTTCGCTGATGACGGCCAAATAGCCAGAAACACGTGTCCGAAGATACGGCACTTGCCGCACTAACTTATGGTGAAAAACTTTCAAAACTCTATTCAAATTCGTGCTAATGACGGCATTTACCATGATGCCTTGGGGTCACAAATGCTGGAATATAAGACAGGGTGCTCCCCGTTTTGACTGTTGTAATTAAGGCTCCCGTGAGCCTCGGAGCTGACGAGCTCGGGTGAAGCACCTGTGCGCCTTCTTGAGTGGTACTTAAACCTATGAATACTTTCAAGGCGGCATTTCAAGCAACCCCGCCAGCTACACATTGCTCTTCGCTGATGACGGCCAAATAGCCAGAAACACATGTCCGAAGATACGGCACTTGCCGCACCAACTTATGGTGAAAAACGTTCAAAACTCTATTCAAATTCATGCTAATGACTGCATTTACCATGATGCCTTGGGGTCACAAATGCTGGAATGGAAGACAGGGTGCTCCCCGTTTTGACTGTTGTAATTAAGGCTCCCGTGAGCCTCTGAGCTGACGAGCTCGGGTGAAGCACCTGTGCGCCTTCTTGAGTGGTACTTAAACCTGTGAATACTTTGAAGGCAGCATTTCAAGCAACCCCGCCAGCTACACGTTGCTCTTCACTGATGACGGCCAAATAGCCAGAAAAAAGTGTCCGAAGATACGGCACTTGCTGCACCAACTTATTGTGAAAAACTTTCAAAACTCTAATCAAATTCATGCTAATGACTGCATTTACCATGATGCCTTGGGGTCACAAATGCTGGAATGGAAGACAGGGTGCTCCCCGTTTTGACTGTTGTAATTAAGGCTCCCGAGAACCTCTGAGCTGACGAGCTCGGGTGAAGCACCTGTGCGCCTTCTTGAGTGGTACTTAAACCTGTGAATACTTTCAAGGCGGCATTTCAAGCAACCCCGCCAGCTACATGTTTCTCTTCGCTGATGACGGCCAAATAGCCAGAAACACGTGTCCGAAGATACGGCACTTGCCGCACTAACTTATGGTGAAAAACTTTCAAAACTCTATTCAAATTCGTGCTAATGACGGCATTTACCATGATGCCTTGGGGTCACAAATGCTGGAATATAAGACAGGGTGCTCCCCGTTTTGACTGTTGTAATTAAGGGTCCCGTGAGCCTCGGAGCTGACGAGCTCGGGTGAAGCACCTGTGCGCCTTCTTGAGTGGTACTTAAACCTATGAATACTTTCAAGGCGGCATTTCAAGCAACCCCGCCAGCAACACATTGCTCTTCGCTGATGACGGCCAAATAGCCAGAAACACATGTCCGAAGATACGGCACTTGCCGCACCAACTTATGGTGAAAAACTTTCAAAACTCTATTCAAATTCGTGCTAATGACTGCATTTACCATGATGCCTTGGGGTCACAAATGCTGGAATGGAAGACTGGGTGCTCCCCGTTTCGACTGTTGTAATTAAGGCTCCCGTGAGCCTCTGAGCTGACGACCTCGGGTGAAGCACCTGTGCGCCTTCTTGAATGGTGCTTAAACCAGTGAATACTTTCAAGGCGGCATTTCAAGCAACCCCGCCAGCTACACGTTGCTCTTCGCTGATGACGGCCAAATAGCCAGAAACACGTGTCCGAAGATACGGCACTTGCCGCACCAACTTATGGTGAAAAACTTTCAAAACTCTATTCAAATTTGTGCTAATGACTGCATTTACCATGATGCCTTGGCGTCACAAATGCTGGAATATAAGACAGGGTGCTCCCGTTTTGACTGTTGTAATTAAGGCTCCTGTGAGCCTCTGAGCTGACAAGCTCGGGTAAAGCACCTGTGCGCCTTCTTGAGTGGTACTTAAACCTGTGAATACTTGCAAGGTGGCATTTCAAGCAACCCCGCCAGCTACACGTTGCTCTTCGCTGATGACGGCCAAATAGCCAGAAACACGTGTCCGAAGATACGGCACTTGCCGCACCAACTTATGGTGAAAAACTTTCATAACTCTATTCAAATTCGTGCTAATGACTGCATTTACCATGATGCCTTGGGGTCACAAATGCTGGAATGGAAGACAGGGTGCTCCCTGTTTTGACTGTTGTAATTAAGGCTCCCGTGAGCCTCTGAGCTGACGAGCTCGGGTGAAGCACCTGTGCGCCTTCTTGAGTGGTACTTAAACATGTGAGTACTTTCAAGGCGGCATTTCAAGCAACCCCGCCAGCTACACGTTGCTCTTCGCTGATGACGGACAAATAGCCAGAAACAAGTGTCCGAAGATACGGCACTTTGCCGCACCAACTTATGGTGAAAAACTTTCAAAACTCTAATCAAATTCGTGCTAATGACTGCATTTACCATGATGCCTTGGGGTCACAAATGCTGGAATGGAAGACAGGGTGCTCCCCGTTTTGACTGTTGTAATTAAGGCTCACGTGAGCCTCTGAGCTGACGAGCTCGGGTGAAGCACCTGTGCGCCTTCTTGAGGGGTACTTAAACCTGTGAATACTTTCAAGGCGGCTTTTCAATCAACCCCTCCAGCTACACGTTGCTCTTCGCTGATGACGGCCAAATAGCCAGAAACACGTGTCCGAAGATACGGCACTTGCCGCACCAACTTATGGTGAAAAACTTTCAAAACTCTATTCAAATTTGTGCTAATGACTGCATTTACCATGATGCCTTGGGGTCACAAATGCTGGTATGGAAGACAGGGTGCTCCTCATTTTGACTTGTAATTAAGGCTCCCGTGAGCCTCTGAGCTGACGAGCTCAGGTGAAGCACCTGTGCACCTTCTTGAGTGGTACTTAAACCTGTGAATACTTTCAAGGCGGCATTTCAGGCAACCCCGCCAGCTACACGTTGCTCTTCGCTGATGACGGCCAAATAGCCAGAAACACGTGTCTGAAGATACGGCACTTGCCGCACCAACTTATGGTGAAAAACTTTCAAAACTCTATTCAAATTCGTGCTAATGACTGCATTTACCATGATGCCTTGGGGTCGCAAATGCTGGAATGGGAGACAGGGTGCTCCCCGTTTTGACTGTTGTAATTAAGGCTCCCGTGAACCTCTGAGCTGACGAGTTCGGGTGAAGCACCTGTGCGCCTTCTTGAGTGGTACTTAAACCTGTGAATACTTTCAAGGCGGCATTTCAAGCAACCTGCCAGCTACACGTTGCTCTGCGCTGATGACGGCCAAATAGCCAGAAACACGTGTCCGAAGATATGGCACTTGCCGCACCAACTTATGTTGAAAAACTTTCAAAACTCTACTCAAATTCGTGCTAATGACTGCATTTACCATGATGCCTTGGGGTCACAAATGCTGGAATGGAAGACAGGGTGCTCCCCGTTTTGACTGTTGTAATTAAGGCTCCCGTGAGCCTCGGAGCTGACGAGCTCGGGTGAAGCACCTGTGCGCCTTCTTGAGTGGTACTTAAACCTGTGAATACTTTGAAGGCAGCATTTCAAGCAACCCCGCCAGCTACACGTTGCTCTTCACTGATGACGGCCAAATAGCCAGAAACAAGTGTCCGAAGATACGGCACTTGCCGCACCAACTTATGGTGAAAAACTTTCAAAACTCTATTCAAATTCGTGCTAATGACGGCATTTACCATGATGCCTTGGGGTCACAAATGCTGGAATATAAGACAGGGTGCTCCCCGTTTTGACTGTTGTAATTAAGGGTCCCGTGAGCCTCGGAGCTGACGAGCTCGGGTGAAGCACCTGTGCGCCTTCTTGAGTGGTACTTAAACCTATGAATACTTTCAAGGCGGCATTTCAAGCAACCCCGCCAGCAACACATTGCTCTTCGCTGATGACGGCCAAATAGCCAGAAACACATGTCCGAAGATACGGCACTTGCCGCACCAACTTATGGTGAAAAACTTTCAAAACTCTATTCAAATTTGTGCTAATGACTGCATTTACCATGATGCCTTGGGGTCACAAATGCTGGAATGGAAGACTGGGTGCTCCCCGTTTCGACTGTTGTAATTAAGGCTCCCGTGAGCCTCTGAGCTGACGACCTCGGGTGAAGCACCTGTGCGCCTTCTTGAATGGTGCTTAAACCAGTGAATACTTTCAAGGCGGCATTTCAAGCAACCCCGCCAGCTACACGTTGCTCTTCGCTGATGACGGCCAAATAGCCAGAAACACGTGTCCGAAGATACGGCACTTGCCGCACCAACTTATGGTGAAAAACTTTCAAAACTCTATTCAAATTTGTGCTAATGACTGCATTTACCATGATGCCTTGGCGTCACAAATGCTGGAATATAAGACAGGGTGCTCCCGTTTTGACTGTTGTAATTAAGGCTCCTGTGAGCCTCTGAGCTGACAAGCTCGGGTAAAGCACCTGTGCGCCTTCTTGAGTGGTACTTAAACCTGTGAATACTTTCAAGGTGGCATTTCAAGCAACCCCGCCAGCTACACGTTGCTCTTCGCTGATGACGGCCAAATAGCCAGAAACACGTGTCCGAAGATACGGCACTTGCCGCACCAACTTATGGTGAAAAACTTTCATAACTCTATTCAAATTCGTGCTAATGACTGCATTTACCATGATGCCTTGGGGTCACAAATGCTGGAATGGAAGACAGGGTGCTCCCTGTTTTGACTGTTGTAATTAAGGCTCCCGTGAGCCTCTGAGCTGACGAGCTCGGGTGAAGCACCTGTGCGCCTTCTTGAGTGGTACTTAAACATGTGAGTACTTTCAAGGCGGCATTTCAAGCAACCCCGCCAGCTACACGTTGCTCTTCGCTGATGACGGACAAATAGCCAGAAACAAGTGTCCGAAGATACAGCACTTTGCCGCACCAACTTATGGTGAAAAACTTTCAAAACTCTAATCAAATTCGTGCTAATGACTGCATTTACCATGATGCCTTGGGGTCACAAATGCTGGAATGGAAGACAGGGTGCTCCCCGTTTTGACTGTTGTAATTAAGGCTCACGTGAGCCTCTGAGCTGACGAGCTCGGGTGAAGCACCTGTGCGCCTTCTTGAGGGGTACTTAAACCTGTGAATACTTTCAAGGCGGCTTTTCAATCAACCCCTCCAGCTACACGTTGCTCTTCGCTGATGACGGCCAAATAGCCAGAAACACGTGTCCGAAGATACGGCACTTGCCGCACCAACTTATGGTGAAAAACTTTCAAAACTCTATTCAAATTTGTGCTAATGACTGGATTTACCATGATGCCTTGGGGTCACAAATGCTGGTATGGAAGACAGGGTGCTCCTCATTTTGACTTGTAATTAAGGCTCCCGTGAGCCTCTGAGCTGACGAGCTCAGGTGAAGCACCTGTGCACCTTCTTGAGTGGTACTTAAACCTGTGAATACTTTCAAGGCGGCATTTCAAGCAACCCCGCCAGCTACACGTTGCTCTTCGCTGATGACGGCCAAATAGCCAGAAACACGTGTCTGAAGATACGGCACTTGCCGCACCAACTTATGGTGAAAAACTTTCAAAACTCTATTCAAATTCGTGCTAATGACTGCATTTACCATGATGCCTTGGGGTCGCAAATGCTGGAATGGAAGACAGGGTGCTCCCCGTTTTGACTGTTGTAATTAAGGCTCCCGTGAACCTCTGAGCTGACGAGCTCGGGTGAAGCACCTGTGCGCCTTCTTGAGTGGTACTTAAACCTGTGAATACTTTCAAGGCGGCATTTCAAGCAACCTGCCAGCTACACGTTGCTCTGCGCTGATGACGGCCAAATAGCCAGAAACACGTGTCCGAAGATATGGCACTTGCCGCACCAACTTATGTTGAAAAACTTTCAAAACTCTACTCAAATTCGTGCTAATGACTGCATTTACCATGATGCCTTGGGGTCACAAATGCTGGAATGGAAGACAGGGTGCTCCCCGTTTTGACTGTTGTAATTAAGGCTCCCGTGAGCCTCTGAGCTGACGAGCTCGGGTGAAGCACCTGTGCGCCTTCTTGAGTGGTACTTAAACCTGTGAATACTTTGAAGGCAGCATTTCAAGCAACCCCGCCAGCTACACGTTGCTCTTCACTGATGACGGCCAAATAGCCAGAAACAAGTGTCCGAAGATACGGCACTTGCCGCACCAACTTATGGTGAAAAACTTTCAAAACTCTAATCAAATTCGTGCTAATGACTGCATTTACCATGATGCCTTGGGGTCACAAATGCTGGAATGGAAGACAGGGTGCTCCCCGTTTTGACTGTTGTAATTAAGGCTCCCGTGTGCCTCTGAGCTGACAAGCTCGGGTAAAGCACCTGTGCGCCTTCTTGAGTGGTACTTAAACCTGTGAATACTTTCAAGGCGGCATTTCAAGCAACCCCGCCAGCTACACGTTGCTCTTCGCTGATGACGGCCAAATAGCCAGAAACACGTGTCCGAAGATACGGCACTTGCCGCACCAACTTATGGTGAAAAACGTTCAAAACTCTATTCAAATTCATGCTAATGACTGCATTTACCATGATGCCTTGGGGTCACAAATGCTGGAATGGAAGACAGGGTGCTCCCCGTTTTGACTGTTGTAATTAAGGCTCCCGTGAGCCTCTGAGCTGACGAGCTCGGGTGAAGCACCTGTGCGCCTTCTTGAGTGGTACTTAAACCTGTGAATACTTTGAAGGCAGCATTTCAAGCAACCCCGCCAGCTACACGTTGCTCTTCACTGATGACGGCCAAATAGCCAGAAACAAGTGTCCGAAGATACGGCACTTGCTGCACCAACTTATTGTGAAAAACTTTCAAAACTCTAATCAAATTCGTGCTAATGACTGCATTTACCATGATGCCTTGGGGTCACAAATGCTGGAATGGAAGACAGGGTGCTCCCCGTTTTGACTGTTGTAATTAAGGCTCCCGAGAACCTCTGAGCTGACGAGCTCGGGTGAAGCACCTGTGCGCCTTCTTGAGTGGTACTTAAACCTGTGAATACTTTCAAGGCGGCATTTCAAGCAACCCCGCCAGCTACACGTTTCTCTTCGCTGATGACGGCCAAATAGCCAGAAACACGTGTCCGAAGATACGGCACTTGCCGCACTAACTTATGGTGAAAAACTTTCAAAACTCTATTCAAATTCGTGCTAATGACGGCATTTACCATGATGCCTTGGGGTCACAAATGCTGGAATATAAGACAGGGTGCTCCCCGTTTTGACTGTTGTAATTAAGGCTCCCGTGAGCCTCGGAGCTGACGAGCTCGGGTGAAGCACCTGTGCGCCTTCTTGAGTGGTACTTAAACCTATGAATACTTTCAAGGCGGCATTTCAAGCAACCCCGCCAGCTACACATTGCTCTTCGCTGATGACGGCCAAATAGCCAGAAACACATGTCCGAAGATACGCCACTTGCCGCACCAACTTATGGTGAAAAACTTTCAAAACTCTATTCAAATTCGTGCTAATGACTGCATTTACCATGATGCCTTGGGGTCACAAATGCTGGAATGGAAGACAGGGTGCTCCCCGTTTCGACTGTTGTAATTAAGGCTCCCGTGAGCCTCTGAGCTGACGAGCTCGGGTGAAGCACCTGTGCGCCTTCTTGAGTGGTGCTTAAACCAGTGAATACTTTCAAGGCGGCATTTCAAGCAACCCCGCCAGCTACACGTTGCTCTTCGCTGATGACGGCCAAATACCCAGAAACACGTGTCCGAAGACACGGCACTTGCCGCACCAACTTATGGTGAAAAACTTTCAATACTCTATTCAAATATGTGCTAATGACTGCATTTACCATGATGCCTTGGCGTCACAAATGCTGGAATATAAGACAGGGTGCTCCCGTTTTGACTGTTGTAATTAAGGCTCCCGTGAACCTCTGAGCTGACGAGCTCGGGTGAAGCACCTGTGCGCCTTCTTGAGTGGTACTTAAACCTGTGAATACTTTCAAGGCGGCATTTCAAGCAACCCCGCCAGCTACACGTTGCTCTGCGCTGATGACGGCCAAATAGCCAGAAACACGTGTCCGAAGATATGGCACTTGCCGCACCAACTTATGTTGAAAAACTTTCAAAACTCTACTCAAATTCGTGCTAATGACTGCATTTACCATGATGCCTTGGGGTCACAAATGCTGGAATGGAAGACAGGGTGCTCCCGTTTTGACTGTTGTAATTAAGGCTCCCGTGAGCCTCTGAGCTGACGAGCTCGGGTGAAGCACCTGTGCGCCTTCTTGATTGGTACTTAAACCTGTGAATACTTTCAAGGCGGCATTTCAAGCAACCCCGCCAGCTACACGGTGCTCTTCGCTGATGACGGCCAAATAGCCAGAAACACGTGTCCGAAGATACGGCACTTGCCGCACCAACTTATGGTGACAAACTTTCAAAACTCTATTCAAATTCGTGCTAATGACTGCATTTACCATGATGCCTTGGGGTCACAAATGCTGGTATGGAAGACAGGGTGCTCCCCATTTTGACTTGTAATTAAGGCTCCCATGAGCCTCTGAGATGACGAGCTCAGGTGAAGCACCTGTGCACCTTCTTGAGTGGTACTTAAACCTGTGAATACTTTCAAGGCGGCATTTCAAGCAACCCCGCCAGCTACACGTTGCTCTGCGCTGATGACGGCCAAATAGCCAGAAACACGTGTCCGAAGATATGGCACTTGCCGCACCAACTTATGTTGAAAAACTTTCAAAACTCTTCTCAAATTCGTGCTAATGACTGCATTTACCATGATGCCTTGGGGTCACAAATGCTGGAATGGAAGACAGGTTGCTCCCTGTTTTGACTGTTGTAATTAAGGCTCCCGTGAGCCTCTGAGCTGACGAGCTCAGGTGAAGCACCTGTGCACCTTCTTGAGTGGTACATAAACCTGTGAATACTTTCAAGGCGGCATTTCAAGCAACCCTGCCAGCTACACGTTGCTCTTCGCTGATGACGGCCAAATACCCAGAAACACGTGTCTGAAGATACGGCACTTGCCGCACCAACTTATGGTGAAAAACTTTCAAAACTCTATTCAAATTCGTGCTAATGACTGCATTTACCATGATGCCTTGGGGTCGCAAATGCTGGAATGGAAGACAGGGTGCTCCCCGTTTTGACTGTTGTAATTAAGGCTCCCGTGAACCTCTGAGCTGACGAGCTCGGGTGAAGCACCTGTGATCCTTCTTGAGTGGTACTTAAACCTGTGAATACTTTCAAGGCGGCATTTCAAGCAACCCCGCCAGCTACACGTTGCTCTGCGCTGATGACGGCCAAATAGCCAGAAACACGTGTCCGAAGATATGGCACTTGCCGCACCAACTTATGTTGAAAAACTTTCAAAACTCTACTCGAATTCGTGCTAATGACTGCATTTACCATGATGCCTTGGGGTCACAAATGCTGGAATGGAAGACAGGGTGCTCCCGTTTTGACTGTTGTAATTAAGGCTCCCGTGAGCGTCTGAGCTGACGAGCTCGGGTGAAGCACCTGTGCGCCTTCTTGATTGGTACTTAAACCTGTGAATACTTTCAAGGCGGCATTTCAAGCAACCCCGCCAGCTACACGGTGCTCTTCGCTGATGACGGCCAAATAGCCAGAAACACGTGTCCGAAGATACGGCACTTGCCGCACCAACTTATGGTGACAAACTTTCAAAACTCTATTCAAATTCGTGCTAATTACTGCATTTACCATGATGCCTTGGGGTCACAAATGCTGGTATGGAAGACAGGGTGCTCCCCATTTTGACTTGTAATTAAGGCTCCCGTGAGCCTCTGAGCTGACGAGCTCAGGTGAAGCACCTGTGCACCTTCTTGAGTGGTACTTAAACCTGTGAATACTTTCAAGGCGGCATTTCAAGCAACCCTGCCAGCTACACGTTGCTCTTCGCTGATGACGGCCAAATAGCCAGAAACACGTGTCTGAAGATACGGCACTTGCCGCACCAACTTATGGTGAAAAACTTTCAAAACTCTATTCAAATTCGTGCTAATGACTGCATTTACCATGATGCCTTGGGGTCGCAAATGCTGGAATGGAAGACAGGGTGCTCCCCGTTTTGACTGTTGTAATTAAGGCTCCCGTGAACCTCTGAGCTGACGAGCTCGGGTGAAGCACCTGTGCGCCTTCTTGAGTGGTACTTAAACCTGTGAATACTTTCAAGGCGGCATTTCAAGCAACCCCGCCAGCTACACGTTGCTCTGCGCTGATGACGGCCAAATAACCAGAAACACGTGTCCGAAGATATGGCACTTGCCGCACCAACTTATGTTGAAAAACTTTCAAAACTCTACTCAAATTCGTGCTAATGACTGCATTTACCATGATGCCTTGGGGTCACAAATGCTGGAATGGAAGACAGGGTGCTCCCGTTTTGACTGTTGTAATTAAGGCTCCTGTGAGCCTCTGAGCTGACGAGCTCGGGTGAAGCACCTGTGCGCCTTCTTGATTGGTACTTAAACCTGTGAATACTTTCAAGGCGGCATTTCAAGCAACCCCGCCAGCTACACGGTGCTCTTCGCTGATGACGGCCAAATAGCCAGAAACACGTGTCCGAAGATACGGCACTTGCCGCACCAACTTATGGTGACAAACTTTCAAAACTCTATTCAAATTCGTGCTAATGACTGCATTTACCATGATGCCTTGGGGTCACAAATGCTGGAACGGAAGACAGGGTGCTCCCCGTTTTGACTGTTGTAATTAAGGCTCCCGTGAGCCTCTGAGCTGACGAGCTTGGGTGAAGCACCTGTGCGCCTTCTTGAGTGCTACTTAAACCTGTGAATACTTTCAAGATGGCTTTTCAAGCAACCCCGCCAGCTACACGTTGCTCTTCGCTGATGACGGCCAAATAGCCAGAGACACGTGTCCGAAGATACAGCACTTGCTGCACCAACTTATGGTGAAAAACTTTCAAAACTCTATTCAAATTCGTGCTAATGACTGCATTTACCATGATGCCTTGGGGTCACAAATGCTGGAATGGAAGACAGGGTGCTCCCCCTTTTGATTGTTGTAATTAAGGCTCCCGTGAGCCTCTGAGCTGACGAGCTCGGGTGAAGCACCTGTGCGCCTTCTTGAGTGGTACTTAAGCCTGTGAATACTTTCAAGGCGGCATTTCAAGCAACCCCGCCAGCTACACGTTGCTCTTTGCTGATGACGGCCAAATAGCCAGAAACACGTGTCCGAAGATACGGCACTTGCGGCACCAACTTATGGTGAAAAACTTTCAAAACTCTATTCAAATCGTGCTAATGACTGCATTTACCATGATGCCTTGGGGTCACAAATGCTGGAATGGAAGACAGGGTGCTCCCCGTTTTGACTGTTGTAATTAAGGCTTCCGTGAGCCTCTGAGCTGACGAGCTCGGGTGAAGCATCTGTGCGCCTTCTTGAGTGGTACTTAAACCTGTGAATACTTTCAAGGCGGCATTTCAAGCAACCCCGCCAGCTACACGGTGCTCTTCGCTGATGACGGCCAAATAGCCAGAAACACGTGTCCGAAGATACGGCACTTGCTGCACCAACTTATGGTGATAAACTTTCAAAACTCTATTCAAATTCGTGCTAATGACTGCCTTTACCATGATGCCTTGGGGTCACAAATGCTGGAATGGAAGACAGGGTGCTCCCCGTTTTGACTGTTGTAATTAAGGCTCCCGTGAGCCTCTGAGCTGACGAGCTCGGGTGAAGCACCTGTGCGCCTTCTTGAGTGGTACTTAAACCTGTGAATACTTTCAGGGCGGCATATCAAGCATCCCCACCAGCTACACGTTGCTCTTTGCTGATGACGGCCAAATAGCCAGAAACACGTGTCCGAAGATACGGCACTTGCCGCACCAACTTATGGTGAAAAACTTTCAAAACTCTATTCAAATTCGTGCTAATGACTGCATTTACCATGATGCCTTGGGGTCACAAATGCTGGAATGGAAGACAGGGTGCTCCCCGTTTTGACTGTTGTAATTAAGGCTCCCGTGAACCTCTGAGCTGACGAGCTCGGGTGAAGCACCTGTGCGCCTTCTTGAGTGGTACTTAAACCTGTGAATACTTTCAAGGCGGCATTTCAAGCAACCCCGCCAGCTACACGTTGCTCTGCGCTGATGACGGCCAAATAACCAGAAACACGTGTCCGAAGATATGGCACTTGCCGCACCAACTTATGTTGAAAAACTTTCAAAACTCTACTCAAATTCGTGCTAATGACTGCATTTACCATGATGCCTTGGGGTCACAAATGCTGGAATGGAAGACAGGGTGCTCCCGTTTTGACTGTTGTAATTAAGGCTCCTGTGAGCCTCTGAGCTGACGAGCTCGGGTGAAGCACCTGTGCGCCTTCTTGATTGGTACTTAAACCTGTGAATACTTTCAAGGCGGCATTTCAAGCAACCCCGCCAGCTACACGGTGCTCTTCGCTGATGACGGCCAAATAGCCAGAAACACGTGTCCGAAGATACGGCACTTGCCGCACCAACTTATGGTGACAAACTTTCAAAACTCTATTCAAATTCGTGCTAATGACTGCATTTACCATGATGCCTTGGGGTCACAAATGCTGGAATGGAAGACAGGGTGCTCCCCGTTTTGACTGTTGTAATTAAGGCTCCCGTGAGCCTCTGAGCTGACGAGCTCGGGTGAAACACCTGTGCGCCTTCTTGAGTGCTACTTAAACCTGTGAATACTTTCAAGATGGCATTTCAAGCAACCCCGCCAGCTACACGTTGCTCTTCGCTGATGACGGCCAAATAGCCAGAGACACGTGTCCGAAGATACAGCACTTGCTGCACCAACTTATGGTGAAAAACTTTCAAAACTCTATTCAAATTCGTGCTAATGACTGCATTTACCATGATGCCTTGGGGTCACAAATGCTGGAATGGAAGACAGGGTGCTCCCCCTTTTGATTGTTGTAATTAAGGCTCCCGTGAGCCTCTGAGCTGACGAGCTCGGGTGAAGCACCTGTGCGCCTTCTTGAGTGGTACTTAAGCCTGTGAATACTTTCAAGGCGGCATTTCAAGCAACCCCGCCAGCTACACGTTGCTCTTTGCTGATGACGGCCAAATAGCCAGAAACACGTGTCCGAAGATACGGCACTTGCGGCACCAACTTATGGTGAAAAACTTTCAAAACTCTATTCAAATCGTGCTAATGACTGCATTTACCATGATGCCTTGGGGTCACAAATGCTGGAATGGAAGACAGGGTGCTCCCCGTTTTGACTGTTGTAATTAAGGCTTCCGTGAGCCTCTGAGCTGACGAGCTCGGGTGAAGCATCTGTGCGCCTTCTTGAGTGGTACTTAAACCTGTGAATACTTTCAAGGCGGCATTTCAAGCAACCCCGCCAGCTACACGGTGCTCTTCGCTGATGACGGCCAAATAGCCAGAAACACGTGTCCGAAGATACGGCACTTGCTGCACCAACTTATGGTGATAAACTTTCAAAACTCTATTCAAATTCGTGCTAATGACTGCCTTTACCATGATGCCTTGGGGTCACAAATGCTGGAATGGAAGACAGGGTGCTCCCCGTTTTGACTGTTGTAATTAAGGCTCCCGTGAGCCTCTGAGCTGACGAGCTCGGGTGAAGCACCTGTGCGCCTTCTTGAGTGGTACTTAAACCTGTGAATACTTTCAGGGCGGCATATCAAGCAACCCCGCCAGCTACACGTTGCTCTTTGCTGATGACTGCCAAATAGCCAGAAACACGTGTCCGAAGATACGGCACTTGCCGCACCAACTTATGGTGAAAAACTTTCAAAACTCTATTCAAATTCGTGCTAATGACTGCATTTACCATGATGCCTTGGGGTCACAAATGCTGGAATGGAAGACAGGGTGCTCCCCGTTTTGACTGTTGTAATTAAGGCTCCCGTGAGCCTCTGAGCTGACGAGCTCGGGTGAAGCACCTGTGCGCCTTCTTGAGTGGTACTTAAACCTGTGAATACTTTCAAGGTGGCATTTCAAGCAACCCCGCCAGCTACACATTGTTCTTCGCTGATGACGGCCAAATAGCCAAAAACACGTGTCCGAAGATACGGCACTTGCCGCACCAACTTATGGTGAAAAACTTTCAAAACTCTATCCAAATTTGTGCTAATGACTGCATTTACCATGATGCCTTGGGGTCACAAATGCTGGAATGGAAGACAGGGTGCTCCCCATTTTGACTGTTGTAATTAAGGCTCCCGTGAGCCTCTGAGCTGACGAGCTCAGGTGAAGCACCTGTGCACCTTCTTGAGTGGTACTTAAACCTGTGAATACTTTGAAGGCGGCATTTCAAGCAACTCCGCCAGCTACACGTTGCTCTTCGCTGATGACGGCCAAATAGCCAGAAACACGTGTCTGAAGATACGGCACTTGCCGCACCAACTTATGGTGAAAAACTTTCAAAACTCTATTCAAATTCATGCTAATGACTGCATTTACCATGATGCCTTGGGGTCGCAAATGCTGGAATGGAAGACAGGGTGCTCCCCGTTTTGACTGTTCTAATTAAGGCTCCCGTGAACCTCTGAGCTGACGAGCTCGGGTGAAGCACCTGTGCGCCTTCTTGAGTGGTACTTAAACCTGTGAATACTTTCAAGGCGGCATTTCAAGCAACCCCGCCAGCTACACGTTGCTCTGCGCTGATGACGGCCAAATAGCCAGAAACACGTGTCCGAAGATATGGCACTTGCCGCACCAACTTATGTTGAAAAACTTTCAAAACTCTACTCAAATTCTTGCTAATGACTGCATTTACCATGATGCCTTGGGGTCACAAATGCTGGAATGGAAGACAGGGTGCTCCCGTTTTGACTGTTGTAATTAAGGCTCCCGTGAGCCTCTGAGCTGACGAGCTCGGGTTAAGCACCTGTGCGCCTTCTTGATTGGTACTTAAACCTGTGAATACTTTCAAGGCGGCATTTCAAGCAACCCCGCCAGCTACACGGTGCTCTTCGCTGATGACGGCCAAATAGACAGAAACACGTGTCCGAAGATACGGCACTTGCCGCACCAACTTATGGTGACAAACTTTCAAAACTCTAATCAAATTCGTGCTAATGACTGCATTTACCATGATGCCTTGGGGTCACAAATGCTGGAATGGAAGACAGGGTGCTCCCCATTTTGACTGTTGTAATTAAGGCTCCCGTGAGCCTCTGAGCTGACGAGCTCGGGTGAAGCACCTGTGCGCCTTCTTGAGTGCTACTTAAACCTGTGAATACTTTCAAGGCGGCATTTCAAGCAACCCCGCCAGCTACACGTTGCTCTTCGCTGATGACAGCCAAATAGCCAGAAACACGTGCCCGAAGATACGGCACTTGCCGCACCAACTTATGGTGAAAAACTTTCAAAACTCTATTCAAATTCGTGCTAATGACTGCCTTTACCATGATGCCTTGGGGTCACAAATGCTGGAATGGAAGACAGGGTGCTCCCCGTTTTGACTGTTGTAATTAAGGCTCTCGTGAGCCTCTGAGCTGACGAGCTCGGGTGAAGCACCTGTGCGCCTTCTTGAGTGGTACTTAAACCTGTGAATACTTTCAAGGCGGCATTTCAAGCAACCCCGCCAGCTACACGTTGCTCTTCGCTGATGACGGCCAAATAGCCAGAAACACGTGTCCGAAGATACAGCACTTGCTGCACCAACTTACGGTAAAAAGCTTTCAAAACTCTAATCAAATTTGTGCTAATGACTGCATTTACCATGATGCCTTGGGGTCACAAATGCTGGAATGGAAGACAGGGTGCTCCCCGTTTTGACTGTTGTACTTAAGGCTCCCGTGAGCCTCTGAGCTGACGAGCTCGGGTGAAGCACCTGTGCGCCTTCTTGAGTGGTACTTAAACCTGTGAATACTTTCAAGGCGGATTTTCAAGCAACCCCGCCAGCTACACGTTGCTCTTCGCTGATGACGGCCAAATAGCCAGAAACACGTGTCCGAAGATACGGCACTTGCCGCACCAACTTATGGTGAAAAACTTTCAAAACTCTATTCAAATTCGTGCTAATGACGGCATTTACCATGATGCCTTGGGGTCACAAATGCTGGAGAGGAAGACAGGGTGCTCCCCGTTTTGACTGTTGTAATTAAGGCTCCCGTGAGCCTCGGAGCTGACGAGCTCGGGTGAAGCACCTGTGCGCCTTCTTGAGTGGTACTTAAACCTGTGAATACTTTCAAGGCGGCATTTCAAGCAACCCCGCCAGCTGCACATTGCTCTTCGCTGATGACGGCCAAATAGCCAGAAACACATGTCCGAAGATACGGCACTTGCCGCACCAACTTATGGTGAAAAACTTTCAAAACTCTATTCAAATTCGTGCTAATGACTGCATTTACCATGATGCCTTGGGGTCACAAATACTGGAATGGAAGACAGGGTGCTCCCAGTTTCGACTGTTGTAATTAAGGCTCCCGTGAGCCTCTGAGCTGACGAGCTCGGGTGAAGCACCTGTGCGCCTTCTTGAGTGGTATTTAAACCAGTGAATACTTTCAAGGCGGCATTTCAAGCAACCCCGCCAGCTACACGTTGCTCTTCGCTGATGACGGCCAAATAGCCAGAAACACGTGTCCGAAGATACGGCACTTGCCGCACCAACTTATGGTGATAAACTTTCAAAACTCTATTCAAATTCGTGCTAATGACTGCATTTACCATGATGCCTTGGGGTCACAAATGCTGGAATGGAAGACAGGGTGCTCCCCGTTTTGACTGTTGTAATTAAGGCTCCCGTGAGCCTCTGAGCTGACGAGCTCAGGTGAAGCACCTGTGCGCCTTCTTGAGTGGTACTTAAACCTGTGAATACTTTCAAGGCGGCATTTCAAGCAACCCCGCCAGCTACACATTGCTCTTCGCTGATGACGGCTAAATAGCCAAAAACACATGTCCGAAGATACGGCACTTGCCGCACCAACTTATCGTGAAAAACTTTCAAAACTCTATTCAAATTCGTGCTAATGACTGCATTTACCATGATGCCTTGGGGTCACAAATGCTGGAATGGAAAACAGGGTGCTCCCCGTTTCGACAGCTGTAATTTAGGCTCCCGTGAGCCTCTGAGCTGACGAGCTCAGGTGAAGCACCTGTGCGCCTTCTTGAGTGGTACTTAAACCAGTGAATACTTTCAAGGCGGCATTTCAAGCAACCCCGCCAGCTACACGTTGCTCTTCGCTGATGACGGCCAAATAGCCAGAAACACGTGTCCGAAGATACGGCACTTGCCGCACCAACTTATGGTAATAAACTTTCAAAACTCTATTCAAATTCGTGCTAATGACTGCATTTACCATGATTCCTTGGCGTCACAAATGCTGGAATGGAAGACAGGGTGCTCCCGTTTTGACTGTTGTAATTAAGGCTCCCGTGAGCCTCTGAGCTGACGAGCTCGGGTGAAGCACCTGTGCGCCTTCTTGAGTGGTACTTAAACCAGTGAATACTTTCAAGGCGGCATTTCAAGCAACCCCGCCAGCTACACATTGCTCTTCGCTGATGATGGCCAAATAGCCAGAAACACGTGCCTGAAGATACGGCACTTGCCGCACCAACTTATGGTGAAAAACTTTCAAAACTCTATTCAAATTGGTGCTAATGACTGCATTTACCATGATGCCTTGGGGACACAAATGCTGGAATGGAAGACAGGGTGCTCCCCGTTTTGACTGTTGTAATTAAGGCTCCCGTGAGCCTCTGAGCTGACGAGCTCGGGTAAAGCACCTGTGCGCCTTCTTGAGTGGTACTTAAACCTGTGAATACTTTCAAGGTGGTGTTTCAAGCAACCCCGCCAGCTACACGTTGCTCTTCGCTGATGACGGCCAAATAGCCAGAAACACGTGTCCGAAGATACGGCACTTGCCGCACCAACTTATGGTGAAAAACTTTCAAAACTCTATTCAAATTTGTGCTAATGACTGCATTTACCATGATGCCTTGGGGTCACAAATGCTGGAATGGATGACAGGGTGCTCCCCGTTTTGACTGTTGTAATTAAGGCTCCCGTGAGCCTCTGAGCTGACGAGCTCGGGTGAAGCACCTGCGCGCCTTCTTGAGTGGTACTTAAACCTGTTAATACTTTGAAGGCAGCATTTCAAGCAACCCCGCCAGCTACACGTTGCTCTTCACTGATGACGGCCAAATAGCCAGAAACAAGTGTCCGAAGATACGGCACTTGCCGCACCAACTTATGGTGAAAAACTTTCAAAACTCTAATTAAATTCGTGCTAATGACTGCATTTACCATGATGCCTTGGGGTCACAAATGCTGGAATGGAAGACAGGGTGCTCCCTGTTTTGACTGTTGTAATTAAGGCTCCCGAGAACCTCTGAGCTGACGAGCTCGGGTGAAGCACCTGTGCGCCTTCTTGAGTGGTACTTAAACCTGTGAATACTTTCAAGGCGGCATTTCAAGCAACCCCGCCAGCTACACGTTTCTCTTCGCTGATGACGGGCAAATAGCCAGAAACACGTGTCCGAAGATACGGCACTTGCCGCACTAACTTATGGTGAAAAACTTTCAAAACTCTATTCAAATTCGTGCTAATGACGGCATTTACCATGATGCCTTGGGGTCACAAATGCTGGAATATAAGACAGGGTGCTCCCCGTTTTGACTGTTGTAATTAAGGCTCCCGTGAGCCTCAGAGCTGACGAGCTCGGGTGAAGCACCTGTGCGCCTTCTTGAGTGGTACTTAAACCTATAAATACTTTCAAGGTGGCATTTCAAGCAACACCGCCAGCTACACATTGCTCTTCGCTGATGACGGCCAAATAGCCAGAAACACATGTCCGAAGATACGGCACTTGCCGCACCAACTTATGGTGAAAAACGTTCAAAACTCTATTCAAATTCGTGCTAATGACTGCATTTACCATGATGCCTTGGGGTCACAAATACTGGAATGGAAGACAGGGTGCTCCCAGTTTCGACTGTTGTAATTAAGGCTCCCGTGAGCCTCTGAGCTGACGAGCTCGGGTGAAGCACCTGTGCGCCTTCTTGAGTGGTACTTAAACCAGTGAATACTTTCAAGGCGGCATTTCAAGCAACCCCGCCAGCTACACGTTGCTCTTCGCTGATGACGGCCAAATAGCCAGAAACACGTGTCCGAAGATACGGCACTTGCCGCACCAACTTATGGTGAAAAACTTTCAAAACTCTATTCAAATTCGTGCTAATGACTGCATTTACCATGATGCCTTGGCGTCACAAATGCTGGAATATAAGACAGGGTGCTCCCGTTTTGACTGTTGTAATTAAGGCTCCCGTGAGCCTCTGAGCTGACAAGCCCGGGTAAAGCACCTGTGCGCCTTCTTGAGTGGTACTTAAACCTGTGAATACTTTCAAGGTGGCATTTCAAGCAACCCCGCCAGCTACACATTGCTCTTCGCTGATGACGGCCAAATAGCCAGAAACACGTGTCCGAAGATACGGCACTTGCCTCTCCAACTTATGGTGAAAAACTTTCAAAACTCTATTCAAATTCGTGCTAATGACTGCATTTACCATGATGCCTTGGGGTCACAAATGCTGGAATGGAAGACAGGGTGCTCCCTGTTTTGACTGTTGTAATTAAGGCTCCCGTGAGCCTCTGAGCTGACGAGCTCGGGTGAAGCACCTGTGCGCCTTCTTGAGTGGTACTTAAACATGTGAGTACTTTCAAGGCGGCATTTCAAGCAACCCCGCCAGCTACACGTTGCTCTTCGCTGATGACGGACAAATAGCCAGAAACAAGTGTCCGAAGATACGGCACTTTGCCGCACCAACTTATGGTGAAAAACGTTCAAAACTCTAATCAAATTCGTGCTAATGACTGCATTTACCATGATGCCTTGGGGTCACAAATGCTGGAATGGAAGACAGGGTGCTCCCCGTTTTGACTGTTGTAATTAAGGCTCCCGTGAGCCTCTGAGCTGACGAGTTCGGGTGAAGCACCTGTGCGCCTTCTTGAGTGGTACTTAAACCTGTGAATACTTTGAAGGCAGCATTTCAAGCAACCCCGCCAGCTACACGTTGCTCTTCACTGATGACGGCCAAATAGCCAGAAACACGTGTCCGAAGATACGGCACTTGCCGCACCAACTTATGGTGAAAAACTTTCAAAACTCTATTCAAATTCGTGCTAATGACTGCATTTACCATGATGCCTTGGGGTCACAAATGCTGGAATGGAAGACAGGGTGCTCCCTGTTTTGACTGTTGTAATTAAGGCTCCCGTGAGCCTCTGAGCTGACGAGCTCGGGTGAAGCACCGGTGCGCCTTCTTGAGTGGTACTTAAACATGTGAGTACTTTCAAGGCGGCATTTCAAGCAACCCCGCCAGCTACACGTTGCTCTTCGCTGATGACGGACAAATAGCCAGAAACAAGTGTCCGAAGATACAGCACTTTGCCGCACCAACTTATGGTGAAAAACTTTCAAAACTCTAATCAAATTCGTGCTAATGACTGCATTTACCATGATGCCTTGGGGTCACAAATGCTGGAATGGAAGACAGGGTGCTCCCCGTTTTGACTGTTGTAATTAAGGCTCACGTGAGCCTCTGAGCTGACGAGCTCGGGTGAAGCACCTGTGCGACTTCTTGAGGGGTACTTAAACCTGTGAATACTTTCAAGGCGGCTTTTCAAGCAACCCCGCCAGCTACACGTTGCTCTTCGCTGATGACGGCCAAATAGCCAGAAACACGTGTCCGAAGATACGGCACTTGCCGCACCAACTTATGGTGAAAAACTTTCAAAACTCTATTCAAATTTGTGCTAATGACTGCATTTACCATGATGCCTTGGGGTCACAAATGCTGGTATGGAAGACAGGGTGCTCCCCATTTTGACTTGTAATTAAGGCTCCCGTGAGCCTCTGAGCTGACGAGCTCAGGTGAAGCACCTGTGCACCTTCTTGAGTGGTACTTAAACCTGTGAATACTTTCAAGGCGGCATTTCAAGCAGCCCCGCCAGCTACACGTTGCTCTTCGCTGATGACGGCCAAATAGCCAGAAACACGTGTCTGAAGATACGGCACTTGCCGCACCAACTTATGGTGAAAAACGTTCAAAACTCTATTCAAATTCGTGCTAATGACTGCATTTACCATGATGCCTTGGGGTCGCAAATGCTGGAATGGAAGACAGGGTGCTCCCCATTTTGACTGTTGTAATTAAGGCTCCCGTGAGCCTCTGAGCTGACGAGCTCGGGTGAAGCACCTGTGCGCCTTCTTGAGTGGTACTTAAACCTGTGAATACTTTGAAGGCAGCATTTCAAGCAACCCCGCCAGCTACACGTTGCTCTTCACTGATGACGGCCAAATACCCAGAAACAAGTGTCCGAAGATACGGCACTTGCCGCACCAACTTATAGTGAAAAACTTTCAAAACTCTAATCAAATTCGTGCTAATGACTGCATTTACCATGATGCCTTGGGGTCACAAATGCTGGAATGGAAGACAGGGTGCTCCCCGTTTTGACTGTTGTAATTAAGGCTCCCGTGAGCCTCTGAGCTGACAAGCTCGGGTAAAGCACCTGTGCGCCTTCTTGAGTGGTACTTAAACCTGTGAATACTTTCAAGGCGGCATTTCAAGCAACCCCGCCAGCTACACGTTGCTCTTCGCTGATGACGGCCAAATAGCCAGAAACACGTGTCCGAAGATACGGCACTTGCCGCACCAACTTATGGTGAAAAACGTTCAAAACTCTATTCAAATTCATGCTAATGACTGCATTTACCATGATGCCTTGGGGTCACAAATGCTGGAATGGAAGACAGGGTGCTCCCCGTTTTGACTGTTGTAATTAAGGCTCCCGTGAGCCTCTGAGCTGACGAGCTCGGGTGAAGCACCTGTGCGCCTTCTTGAGTGGTACTTAAACCTGTGAATACTTTGAAGGCAGCATTTCAAGCAACCCCGCCAGCTACACGTTGCTCTTCACTGATGACGGCCAAATAGCCAGAAACAAGTGTCCGAAGATACGGCACTTGCTGCACCAACTTATTGTGAAAAACTTTCAAAACTCTAATCAAATTCGTGCTAATGACTGCATTTACCATGATGCCTTGGGGTCACAAATGCTGGAATGGAAGACAGGGTGCTCCCCGTTTTGACTGTTGTAATTAAGGCTCCCGAGAACCTCTGAGCTGACGAGCTCGGGTGAAGCACCTGTGCGCCTTCTTGAGTGGTACTTAAACCTGTGAATACTTTCAAGGCGGCATTTCAAGCAACCCCGCCAGCTACACGTTTCTCTTCGCTGATGACGGCCAAATAGCCAGAAACACGTGTCTGAAGATACGGCACTTGCCGCACTAACTTATGGTGAAAAACTTTCAAAACTCTATTCAAATTCGTGCTAATGACGGCATTTACCATGATGCCTTGGGGTCACAAATGCTGGAATATAAGACAGGGTGCTCCCCGTTTTGACTGTTGTAATTAAGGCTCCCGTGAGCCTCGGAGCTGACGAGCTCGGGTGAAGCACCTGTGCGCCTTCTTGAGTGGTACTTAAACCTATGAATACTTTCAAGGCGGCATTTCTAGCAACCCCGCCAGCTACACATTGCTCTTCGCTGATGACGGCCAAATAGCCAGAAACACATGTCCGAAGATACGGCACTTGCCGCACCAACTTATGGTGAAAAACTTTCAAAACTCTATTCAAATTCGTGCTAATGACTGCATTTACCATGATGCCTTGGGGTCACAAATGCTGGAATGGAAGACAGGGTGCTCCCCGTTTCGACTGTTGTAATTAAGGCTCCCGTGAGCCTCTGAGCTGACGAGCTCGGGTGAAGCACCTGTGCGCCTTCTTGAGTGGTGCTTAAACCAGTGAATACTTTCAAGGCGGCATTTCAAGCAACCCCGCCAGCTACACGTTGCTCTTCGCTGATGACGGCCAAATAGCCAGAAACACGTGTCCGAAGATACGGCACTTGCCGCACCAACTTATGGTGAAAAACTTTCAAAACTCTATTCAAATTTGTGCTAATGACTGCATTTACCATGATGCCTTGGCGTCACAAATGCTGGAATATAAGACAGGGTGCTCCCGTTTTGACTGTTGTAATTAAGGCTCCCGTGAGCCTCTGAGCTGACAAGCTCGGGTAAAGCACCTGTGCGCCTTCTTGAGTGGTACTTAAACCTGTGAATACTTTCAAGGTGGCATTTCAAGCAACCCCGCCAGCTACACGTTGCTCTTCGCTGATGACGGCCAAATAGCCAGAAACACGTGTCCGAAGATACGGCACTTGCCGCACCAACTTATGGTGAAAAACTTTCATAACTCTATTCAAATTCGTGCTAATGACTGCATTTACCATGATGCCTTGGGGTCACAAATGCTGGAATGGAAGACAGGGTGCTCCCTGTTTTGACTGTTGTAATTAAGGCTCCCGTGAGCCTCTGAGCTGACGAGCTCGGGTGAAGCACCTGTGCGCCTTCTTGAGTGGTACTTAAACATGTGAGTACTTTCAAGGCGGCATTTCAAGCAACCCCGCCAGCTACACGTTGCTCTTCGCTGATGACGGACAAATAGCCAGAAACAAGTGTCCGAAGATACGGCACTTTGCCGCACCAACTTATGGTGAAAAACTTTCAAAACTCTAATCAAATTCGTTCGTGCTAATGACTGCATTTACCATGATGCCTTGGGGTCACAAATGCTGGAATGGAAGACAGGGTGCTCCCCGTTTTGACTGTTGTAATTAAGGCTCACGTGAGCCTCTGACCTGACGAGCTCGGGTGAAGCACCTGTGCGCCTTCTTGAGGGGTACTTAAACCTGTGAATACTTTCAAGGCGGCTTTTCAAGCAACCCCTCCAGCTACACGTTGCTCTTCGCTGATGACGGCCAAATAGCCAGAAACACGTGTCCGAAGATACGGCACTTGCCGCACCAACTTATGGTGAAAAACTTTCAAAACTCTATTCAAATTAGTGCTAATGACTGCATTTACCATGATGCCTTGGGGTCACAAATGCTGGTATGGAAGACAGGGTGCTCCCCATTCTGACTTGTAATTAAGGCTCCTGTGAGCCTCTGAGCTGACGAGCTCAGGTGAAGCACCTGTGCACCTTCTTGAGTGGTACTTAAACCTGTGAATACTTTCAAGGCGGCATTTCAAGCAACCCCGCCAGCTACACGTTGCTCTTTGCTGATGACGGCCAAATAGCCAGAAACACGTGTCTGAAGATACGGCACTTGCCGCACCAACTTATGGTGAAAAACTTTCAAAACTCTATTCAAATTCGTGCTAATGACTGCATTTACCATGATGCCTTGGGGTCGCAAATGCTGGAATGGAAGACAGGGTGCTCCCCGTTTTGACTGTTGTAATTAAGGCTCCCGTGAACCTCTGAGCTGACGAGCTCGGGTGAAGCACCTGTGCGCCTTCTTGAGTGGTACTTAAACCTGTGAATACTTTCAAGGCGGCATTTCAAGCAACCCCGCCAGCTACACGTTGCTCTGCGCTGATGACGGCCAAATAGCCAGAAACACGTGTCCGAAGATATGGCACTTGCCGCACCAACTTATGTTGAAAAACTTTCAAAACTCTACTCAAATTCGTGCTAATGACTGCATTTACCATGATGCCTTGGGGTCACAAATGCTGGAATGGAAGACAGGGTGCTCCCCGTTTTGACTGTTGTAATTAAGGCTCCCGTGAGCCTCTGAGCTGACGAGCTCGGGTGAAGCACCTGTGCACCTTCTTGAGTGGTACTTAAACCTGTGAAAACTTTGAATGCAGCATTTCAAGCAACCCCGCCAGCTACACGTTGCTCTTCACTGATGACGGCCAAATAGCCAGAAACAAGTGTCCGAAGATACGGCACTTGCCGCACCAACTTATGGTGAAAAACTTTCAAAACTCTAATCGAATTCGTGCTAATGACTGCATTTACCATGATGCCTTGGGGTCACAAATGCTGGAATGGAAGACAGGGTGCTCCCCGTTTTGACTGTTGTAATTAAGGCTCCCGTGAGCCTCTGAGCTGACAAGCTCTGGTAAAGCACCTGTGCGCCTTCTTGAGTGGTACTTAAACCTGTGAATACTTTCAAGGCGGCATTTCAAGCAACCCCGCCAGCTACACGTTGCTGTTCGCTGATGACGGCCAAATAGCCAGAAACACGTGTCCGAAGATACGGCACTTGCCGCACCAACTTATGGTGAAAAACATTCAAAACTCTATTCAAATTCATGCTAATGACTGCATTTACCATGATGCCTTGGGGTCACAAATGCTGGAAAGGAAAACAGGGTGCTCCCCGTTTTGACTGTTGTAATTAAGGCTCCCGTGAGCCTCTGAGCTGACGAGCTCGGGTGAAGCACCTGTGCGCCTTCTTGAGTGGTACTTAAACCTGTGAATACTTTGAAGGCAGCATTTCAAGCAACCCCGCCAGCTACACGTTGCTCTTCACTGATGACGGCCAAATAGCCAGAAACAAGTGTCCGAAGATACGGCACTTGCTGCACCAACTTATTGTGAAAAACTTTCAAAACTCTAATCAAATTCGTGCTAATGACTGCATTTACCATGATGCCTTGGGGTCACAAATGCTGGAATGGAAGACAGGGTGCTTCCCGTTTTGACTGTTGTAATTAAGGCTCCCGAGAACCTCTGAGCTGACGAGCTCGGGTGAAGCACCTGTGCGCCTTCTTGAGTGGTACTTAAACCTGTGAATACTTTCAAGGCAGCATTTCAAGCAACCCCGCCAGCTACACGTTTCTCTTCGCTGATGACGGCCAAATAGCCAGAAACACGTGTCCGAAGATACGGCACTTGCCGCACTAACTTATGGTGAAAAACTTTCAAAACTCTATTCAGATTCGTGCTAATGACGGCATTTACCATGATGCCTTGGGGTCACAAATGCTGGAATATAAGACAGGGTGCTCCCCGTTTTGACTGTTGTAATTAAGGCTCCCGTGAGCCTCGGAGCTGACGAGCTCGGGTGAAGCACCTGTGCGCCTTCTTGAGTGGTACTTAAACCTATGAATACTTTCAAGGCGGCATTTCAAGCAACCCCGCCAGCTACACATTGCTCTTCGCTGATGACGGCCAAATAGCCAGAAACACATGTCCGAAGATACGGCACTCGCCGCACCAACTTATGGTGAAAAACTTTCAAAACTCTATTCAAATTCGTGCTAATGACTGCATTTACCATGATGCCTTGGGGTCACAAATGCTGGAATGGAAGACAGGGTGCTCCCCGTTTCGACTGTTGTAATTAAGGCTCCCGTGAGCCTCTGAGCTGACGAGCTTTGGTGAAGCACCTGTGCGCCTTCTTGAGTGGTGCTTAAACCTGTGAATACTTTCAAGGTGGCATTTCAAGCAACCCCGCCAGCTACACGTTGCTCTTCGCTGATGACGGCCAAATAGCCAGAAACACTTGTCCGAAGATACGGCACTTGCCGCACCAACTTATGGTGAAAAACTTTCATAACTCTATTCAAATTCGTGCTAATGACTGCATTTACCATGATGCCTTGGGGTCACAAATGCTGGAATGGAAGACAGAGTGCTCCCTGTTTTGACTGTTGTAATTAAGGCTCCCGTGAGCCTCTGAGCTGACGAGCTCGGGTGAAGCACCTGTGCGCCTTCTTGAGTGGTACTTAAACATGTGAGTACTTTCAAGGCGGCATTTCAAGCAACCCCGTAAGCTACACGTTGCTCTTCGCTATTGACGGACAAATAGCCAGAAACAAGTGTCCGAAGATACGGCACTTTGCCGCACCAACTTATGGTGAAAAACTTTCAAAACTCTAATCAAATTCGTGCTAATGACTGCATTTACCATGATGCCTTGGGGTCACAAATGCTGGAATGGAAGACAGGGTGCTCTCCGTTTCGACTGTTGTAATTAAGGCTCCCGTGAGCCTCTGAGCTGACGAGCTCGGGTGAAGCACCTGTGCACCTTCTTGAGGGGTACTTAAACCTGTGAATACTTTCAAGGCGGCATTTCAAGCAACCCCGCCAGCTACACGTTGCTCTTCGCTGATGACGGCCAAATAGCCAGAAACACGTGTCTGAAGATACGGCACTTGCCGCACCAACTTATGGTGAAAAACTTTCAAAACTCTATTCAAATTCGTGCTAATGACTGCATTTACCATGATGCCTTGGGGTCGCAAATGCTGGAATGGAAGACAGGGTGCTCCCCGTTTTGACTGTTGTAATTAAGGCTCCCGTGAACCTCTGAGCTGACGAGCTCGGGTGAAGCACCTGTGCGCCTTCTTGAGTGGTACTTAAACCTGTGAATACTTTCAAGGCGGCATTTCAAGCAACCCCGCCAGCTACACGTTGCTCTGCGCTGATGACGGCCAAATAGCCAGAAACACGTGTCCGAAGATATGGCACTTGCCGCACCAACTTATGTTGAAAAACTTTCAAAACTCTACTCAAATTCGTGCTAATGACTGCATTTACCATGATGCCTTGGGGTCACAAATGCTGGAATGGAAGACAGGGTGCTCCCGTTTTGACTGTTGTAATTAAGGCTCCCGTGAGCCTCTGAGCTGACGAGCTCGGGTGAAGCACCTGTGCGCCTTCTTGAGTGCTACTTAAACCTGTGAATACTTTCAAGACGGCATTTCAAGCAACCCCGCCAGCTACACGTTGCTCTTCGCTGATGACGGCCAAATAGCCAGAGACACGTGTCCGAAGATACAGCACTTGCTGCACCAACTTATGGTGAAAAACGTTCAAAACTCTATTCAAATTCGTGCTAATGACTGCATTTACCATGATGCCTTGGGGTCACAAATGCTGGAATGGAAGACATGGTGCTCCCTGTTTTGACTGTTGTAATTAAGGCTCCCGTGAGCCTCTGAGCTGACGAGCTCGGGTGAAGCACCTGTGCGCCTTCTTGAGTGGTACTTAAACATGTGAGTACTTTCAAGGCGGCATTTCAAGCAACCCCGCCAGCTACACGTTGCTCTTCGCTGATGACGGCCAAATAGCCAGAAACACGTGTCCGAAGATACGGCACTTGCCGCACTAACTTATGGTGAAAAACTTTCAAAACTCTATTCAAATTCGTGCTAATGACGGCATTTACCATGATGCCTTGGGGTCACAAATGCTGGAATATAAGACAGGGTGCTCCCCGTTTTGACTGTTGTAATTAAGGCTCCCGTGAGCCTCGGAGCTGACGAGCTCGGGTCAAGCACCTGTGCGCCTTCTTGAGTGGTACTTAAACCTATGAATACTTTCAAGGCGGCATTTCAAGCAACCCCGCCAGCTACACATTGCTCTTCGCTGATGACGGCCAAATAGCCAGAAACACATGTCCGAAGATACGGCACTTGCCGCACCAACTTATGTGAAAAACTTTCAAAACTCTATTCAAATTCGTGCTAATGACTGCATTTACCATGATGCCTTGGGGTCACAAATGCTGGAATGGCAGACAGGGTGCTCCCCGTTTCGACTGTTGTAATTAAGGCTCCCGTGAGCCTCTGAGCTGACGAGCTCGGGTGAAGCACCTGTGCGCCTTCTTGAGTGGTGCTTAAACCTGTGAATACTTTCAAGGCGGCATTTCAAGCAACCCCGCCATCTACACGTTGCTCTTCGCTATTGACGGAAAAATAGCCAGAAACAAGTGTCCGAAGATACGGCACTTTGCCGCACCAACTTATGGTGAAAAACTTTCAAAACTCTAATCAAATTCGTGCTAATGACTGCATTTACCATGATGCCTTGGGGTCACAAATGCTGGAATGGAAGACAGGGTGCTCCCCGTTTTGACTGTTGTAATTAAGGCTCACGTGAGCCTCTGAGCTGACGAGCTCGGGTGAAGCACCTGTGCGCCTTCTTGAGGGGTACTTAAACCTGTGAATACTTTCAAGGCGGCTTTTCAAGCAACCCCTCCAGCTACACGTTGCTCTTCGCTGATGACGGCCAAATAGCCAGAAACACGTGTCCGAAGATACGGCACTTGCCGCACCAACTTATGGTGAAAAACTTTCAAAACTCTATTCAAATTTGTGCTAATGACTGCATTTACCATGATGCCTTGGGGTCACAAATGCTGGTATGGAAGACAGGGTGCTCCCCATTTTGACTTGTAATTAAGGCTCCCGTGAGCCTCTGAGCTGACGAGCTCAGGTGAAGCACCTGTGCACCTTCTTGAGTGGTACTTAAACCTGTGAAAACTTTCAAGGTGGCATTTCAAGCAACCCCGCCAGCTGCACGTTGCTCTTCGCTGATGACGGCCAAATAGCCAGAAACACGTGTCTGAAGATACGGCACTTGCCGCACCAACTTATGGTGAAAAACTTTCAAAACTCTATTCAAATTTGTGCTAATGACTGCATTTACCATGATGCCTTGGGGTCGCAAATGCTGGAATGGAAGACAGGGTGCTCCCCGTTTTGACTGTTGTAATTAAGGCTCCCGTGAACCTCTGAGCTGACGAGCTCGGGTGAAGCACCTGTGCGCCTTCTTGAGTGGTACTTAAACCTGTGAATACTTTCAAGGCAGCATTTCAAGCAACCCCGCCAGCTACACGTTTCTCTTCGCTGATGACGGCCAAATAGCCAGAAACACGTGTCCGAAGATACGGCACTTGCCGCACTAACTTATGGTGGAAAACTTTCAAAACTCTATTCAGATTCGTGCTAATGACGGCATTTACCATGATGCCTTGGGGTCACAAATGCTGGAATATAAGACAGGGTGCTCCCCGTTTTGACTGTTGTAATTAAGGCTCCCGTGAGCCTCGGAGCTGACGAGCTCGGGTGAAGCACCTGTGCGCCTTCTTGAGTGGTACTTAAACCTATGAATACTTTCAAGGCGGCATTTCAAGCAACCCCGCCAGCTACACATTGCTCTTCGCTGATGACGGCCAAATAGCCAGAAACACATGTCCGAAGATACGGCACTTGCCGCACCAACTTATGGTGAAAAACTTTCAAAACTCTATTCAAATTCGTGCTAATGACTGCATTTACCATGATGCCTTGGGGTCACAAATGCTGGAATGGAAGACAGGGTGCTCCCCGTTTCGACTGTTGTAATTAAGGCTCCCGTGAGCCTCTGAGCTGACGAGCTTTGGTGAAGCACCTGTGCGCCTTCTTGAGTGGTGCTTAAACCTGTGAATACTTTCAAGGTGGCATTTCAAGCAACCCCGCCAGCTACACGTTGCTCTTCGCTGATGACGGCCAAATAGCCAGAAACACTTGTCCGAAGATACGGCACTTGCCGCACCAACTTATGGTGAAAAACTTTCATAACTCTATTCAAATTCGTGCTAATGACTGCATTTACCATGATGCCTTGGGGTCACAAATGCTGGAATGGAAGACAGAGTGCTCCCTGTTTTGACTGTTGTAATTAAGGCTCCCGTGAGCCTCTGAGCTGACGAGCTCGGGTGAAGCACCTGTGCGCCTTCTTGAGTGGTACTTAAACATGTGAGTACTTTCAAGGCGGCATTTCAAGCAACCCCGTAAGCTACACGTTGCTCTTCGCTATTGACGGACAAATAGCCAGAAACAAGTGTCCGAAGATACGGCACTTTGCCGCACCAACTTATGGTGAAAAACTTTCAAAACTCTAATCAAATTCGTGCTAATGACTGCATTTACCATGATGCCTTGGGGTCACAAATGCTGGAATGGAAGACAGGGTGCTCCCCGTTTCGACTGTTGTAATTAAGGCTCCCGTGAGCCTCTGAGCTGACGAGCTCGGGTGAAGCACCTGTGCACCTTCTTGAGGGGTACTTAAACCTGTGAATACTTTCAAGGCGGCATTTCAAGCAACCCCGCCAGCTACACGTTGCTCTTCGCTGATGACAGCCAAATAGCCAGAAACACGTGTCTGAAGATACGGCACTTGCCGCACCAACTTATGGTGAAAAACTTTCAAAACTCTATTCAAATTCGTGCTAATGACTGCATTTACCATGATGCCTTGGGGTCGCAAATGCTGGAATGGAAGACAGGGTGCTCCCCATTTTGACTTGTAATTAAGGCTCCCGTGAGCCTCTGAGCTGACGAGCTCAGGTGAAGCACCTGTGCACCTTCTTGAGTGGTACTTAAACCTGTGAATACTTTCAAGGCGGCATTTCAAGCAACCCCGCCAGCTACACGTTGCTCTTTGCTGATGACGGCCAAATAGCCAGAAACACGTGTCTGAAGATACGGCACTTGCCGCACCAACTTATGGTGAAAAACTTTCAAAACTCTATTCAAATTCGTGCTAATGACTGCATTTACCATGATGCCTTGGGGTCGCAAATGCTGGAATGGAAGACAGGGTGCTCCCCGTTTTGACTGTTGTAATTAAGGCTCCCGTGAACCTCTGAGCTGACGAGCTCGGGTGAAGCACCTGTGCGCCTTCTTGAGTGGTACTTAAACCTGTGAATACTTTCAAGGCGGCATTTCAAGCAACCCCGCCAGCTACACGTTGCTCTGCGCTGATGACGGCCAAATAGCCAGAAACACGTGTCCGAAGATATGGCACTTGCCGCACCAACTTATGTTGAAAAACTTTCAAAACTCTACTCAAATTCGTGCTAATGACTGCATTTACCATGATGCCTTGGGGTCACAAATGCTGGAATGGAAGACAGGGTGCTCCCCGTTTTGACTGTTGTAATTAAGGCTCCCGTGAGCCTCTGAGCTGACGAGCTCGGGTGAAGCACCTGTGCACCTTCTTGAGTGGTACTTAAACCTGTGAAAACTTTGAATGCAGCATTTCAAGCAACCCCGCCAGCTACACGTTGCTCTTCACTGATGACGGCCAAATAGCCAGAAACAAGTGTCCGAAGATACCGCACTTGCCGCACCAACTTATGGTGAAAAACTTTCAAAACTCTAATCAAATTCGTGCTAATGACTGCATTTACCATGATGCCTTGGGGTCACAAATGCTGGAATGGAAGACAGGGTGCTCCCCGCGTTGACTGTTGTAATTAAGGCTCCCGTGAGCCTCTGAGCTGACAAGCTCTGGTAAAGCACCTGTGCGCCTTCTTGAGTGGTACTTAAACCTGTGAATACTTTCAAGGCGGCATTTCAAGCAACCCCGCCAGCTACACGTTGCTGTTCGCTGATGACGGCCAAATAGCCAGAAACACGTGTCCGAAGATACGGCACTTGCCGCACCAACTTATGGTGAAAAACATTCAAAACTCTATTAAAATTCATGCTAATGACTGCATTTACCATGATGCCTTGGGGTCACAAATGCTGGAATGGAAGACAGGGTGCTCCCCGTTTTGACTGTTGTAATTAAGGCTCCCGTGAGCCTCTGAGCTGACGAGCTCGGGTGAAGCACCTGTGCGCCTTCTTGAGTGGTACTTAAACCTGTGAATACTTTGAAGGCAGCATTTCAAGCAACCCCGCCAGCTACACGTTGCTCTTCACTGATGACGGCCAAATAGCCAGAAACAAGTGTCCGAAGATACGGCACTTGCTGCACCAACTTATTGTGAAAAACTTTCAAAACTCTAATCAAATTCGTGCTAATGACTGCATTTACCATGATGCCTTGGGGTCACAAATGCTGGAATGGAAGACAGGGTGCTTCCCGTTTTGACTGTTGTAATTAAGGCTCCCGAGAACCTCTGAGCTGACGAGCTCGGGTGAAGCACCTGTGCGCCTTCTTGAGTGGTACTTAAACCTGTGAATACTTTCAAGGCAGCATTTCAAGCAACCCCGCCAGCTACACGTTTCTCTTCGCTGATGACGGCCAAATAGCCAGAAACACGTGTCCGAAGATACGGCACTTGCCGCACTAACTTATGGTGAAAAACTTTCAAAACTCTATTCAGATTCGTGCTAATGACGGCATTTACCATGATGCCTTGGGGTCACAAATGCTGGAATATAAGACAGGGTGCTCCCCGTTTTGACTGTTGTAATTAAGGCTCCCGTGAGCCTCGGAGCTGACGAGCTCGGGTGAAGCACCTGTGCGCCTTCTTGAGTGGTACTTAAACCTATGAATACTTTCAAGGCGGCATTTCAAGCAACCCCGCCAGCTACACATTGCTCTTCGCTGATGACGGCCAAATAGCCAGAAACACATGTCCGAAGATACGGCACTTGCCGCACCAACTTATGGTGAAAAACTTTCAAAACTCTATTCAAATTCGTGCTAATGACTGCATTTACCATGATGCCTTGGGGTCACAAATGCTGGAATGGAAGACAGGGTGCTCCCCGTTTCGACTGTTGTAATTAAGGCTCCCGTGAGCCTCTGAGCTGACGAGCTTTGGTGAAGCACCTGTGCGCCTTCTTGAGTGGTGCTTAAACCTGTGAATACTTTCAAGGTGGCATTTCAAGCAACCCCGCCAGCTACACGTTGCTCTTCGCTGATGACGGCCAAATAGCCAGAAACACTTGTCCGAAGATACGGCACTTGCCGCACCAACTTATGGTGAAAAACTTTCATAACTCTATTGAAATTCGTGCTAATGACTGCATTTACCATGATGCCTTGGGGTCACAAATGCTGGAATGGAAGACAGAGTGCTCCCTGTTTTGACTGTTGTAATTAAGGCTCCTGTGAGCCTCTGAGCTGACGAGCTCGGGTGAAGCACCTGTGCGCCTTCTTGAGTGGTACTTAAACATGTGAGTACTTTCAAGGCGGCATTTGAAGCAACCCCGTAAGCTACACGTTGCTCTTCGCTATTGACGGACAAATAGCCAGAAACAAGTGTCCGAAGATACGGCACTTTGCCGCACCAACTTATGGTGAAAAACTTTCAAAACTCTAATCAAATTCGTGCTAATGACTGCATTTACCATGATGCCTTGGGGTCACAAATGCTGGAATGGAAGACAGGGTGCTCCCCGTTTCGACTGTTGTAATTAATGCTCCCGTGAGCCTCTGAGCTGACGAGCTCGGGTGAAGCACCTGTGCACCTTCTTGAGGGGTACTTAAACCTGTGAATACTTTCAAGGCGGCATTTCAAGCAACCCCGCCAGCTACACGTTGCTCTTCGCTGATGACGGCCAAATAGCCAGAAACACGTGTCTGAAGATACGGCACTTGCCGCACCAACTTATGGTGAAAAACTTTCAAAACTCTATTCAAATTCGTGCTAATGACTGCATTTACCATGATGCCTTGGGGTCGCAAATGCTGGAATGGAAGACAGGGTGCTCCCCGTTTTGACTGTTGTAATTAAGGCTCCCGTGAACCTCTGAGCTGACGAGCTCGGGTGAAGCACCTGTGCGCCTTCTTGAGTGGTACTTAAACCTGTGAATACTTTCAAGGCGGCATTTCAAGCAACCCCGCCAGCTACACGTTGCTCTGCGCTGATGACGGCCAAATAGCCAGAAACACGTGTCCGAAGATATGGCACTTGCCGCACCAACTTATGTTGAAAAACTTTCAAAACTCTACTCAAATTCGTGCTAATGACTGCATTTACCATGATGCCTTGGGGTCACAAATGCTGGAATGGAAGACAGGGTGCTCCCGTTTTGACTGTTGTAATTAAGGCTCCCGTGAGCCTCTGAGCTGACGAGCTCGGGTGAAGCACCTGTGCGCCTTCTTGAGTGCTACTTAAACCTGTGAATACTTTCAAGACGGCATTTCAAGCAACCCCGCCAGCTACACGTTGCTCTTCGCTGATGACGGCCAAATAGCCAGAGACACGTGTCCGAAGATACAGCACTTGCTGCACCAACTTATGGTGAAAAACTTTCAAAACTCTATTCAAATTCGTGCTAATGACTGCATTTACCATGATGCCTTGGGGTCACAAATGCTGGAATGGAAGACATGGTGCTCCCTGTTTTGACTGTTGTAATTAAGGCTCCCGTGAGCCTCTGAGCTGACGAGCTCGGGTGAAGCACCTGTGCGCCTTCTTGAGTGGTACTTAAACATGTGAGTACTTTCAAGGCGGCATTTCAAGCAACCCCGCCAGCTACACGTTGCTCTTCGCTGATGACGGCCAAATAGCCAGAAACACGTGTCCGAAGACACGGCACTTGCCGCACTAACTTATGGTGAAAAACTTTCAAAACTCTATTCAAATTCGTGCTAATGACGGCATTTACCATGATGCCTTGGGGTCACAAATGCTGGAATATAAGACAGGGTGCTCCCCGTTTTGACTGTTGTAATTAAGGCTCCCGTGAGCCTCGGAGCTGACGAGCTCGGGTCAAGCACCTGTGCGCCTTCTTGAGTGGTACTTAAACCTATGAATACTTTCAAGGCGGCATTTCAAGCAACCCCGCCAGCTACACATTGCTCTTCGCTGATGACGGCCAAATAGCCAGAAACACATGTCCGAAGATACGGCACTTGCCGCACCAACTTATGTGAAAAACTTTCAAAACTCTATTCAAATTCGTGCTAATGACTGCATTTACCATGATGCCTTGGGGTCACAAATGCTGGAATGGAAGACAGGGTGCTCCCCGTTTCGACTGTTGTAATTAAGGCTCCCGTGAGCCTCTGAGCTGACGAGCTCGGGTGAAGCACCTGTGCGCCTTCTTGAGTGGTGCTTAAACCTGTGAATACTTTCAAGGCGGCATTTCAAGCAACCCCGCCAGCTACACGTTGCTCTTCGCTATTGACGGAAAAATAGCCAGAAACAAGTGTCCGAAGATACGGCACTTTGCCGCACCAACTTATGGTGAAAAACTTTCAAAACTCTAATCAAATTCGTGTTAATGACTGCTTTTACCATGATGCCTTGGGGTCACAAATGCTGGAATGGAAGACAGGGTGCTCCCCGTTTTGACTGTTGTAATTAAGGCTCACGTGAGCCTCTGAGCTGACGAGCTCGGGTGAAGCACCTGTGCGCCTTCTTGAGGGGTACTTAAACCTGTGAATACTTTCAAGGCGGCTTTTCAAGCAACCCCTCCAGCTACACGTTGCTCTTCGCTGATGACGGCCAAATAGCCAGAAACACGTGTCCGAAGATACGGCACTTGCCGCACCAACTTATGGTGAAAAACTTTCAAAACTCTATTCAAATTTGTGCTAATGACTGCATTTACCATGATGCCTTGGGGTCACAAATGCTGGTATGGAAGACAGGGTGCTCCCCATTTTGACTTGTAATTAAGGCTCCCGTGAGCCTCTGAGCTGACGAGCTCAGGTGAAGCACCTGTGCACCTTCTTGAGTGGTACTTAAACCTGTGAAAACTTTCAAGGTGGCATTTCAAGCAACCCCGCCAGCTGCACGTTGCTCTTCGCTGATGACGGCCAAATAGCCAGAAACACGTGTCTGAAGATACGGCACTTGCCGCACCAACTTATGGTGAAAAACTTTCAAAACTCTATTCAAATTTGTGCTAATGACTGCATTTACCATGATGCCTTGGGGTCGCAAATGCTGGAATGGAAGACAGGGTGCTCCCCGTTTTGACTGTTGTAATTAAGGCTCCCGTGAACCTCTGAGCTGACGAGCTCGGGTGAAGCACCTGTGCGCCTTCTTGAGTGGTACTTAAACCTGTGAATACTTTCAAGGCAGCATTTCAAGCAACCCCGCCAGCTACACGTTTCTCTTCGCTGATGACGGCCAAATAGCCAGAAACACGTGTCCGAAGATACGGCACTTGCCGCACTAACTTATGGTGAAAAACTTTCAAAACTCTATTCAGATTCGTGCTAATGACGGCATTTACCATGATGCCTTGGGGTCACAAATGCTGGAATATAAGACAGGGTGCTCCCCGTTTTGACTGTTGTAATTAAGGCTCCCGTGAGCCTCGGAGCTGACGAGCTCGGGTGAAGCACCTGTGCGCCTTCTTGAGTGGTACTTAAACCTATGAATACTTTCAAGGCGGCATTTCAAGCAACCCCGCCAGCTACACATTGCTCTTCGCTGATGACGGCCAAATAGCCAGAAACACATGTCCGAAGATACGGCACTTGCCGCACCAACTTATGGTGAAAAACTTTCAAAACTCTATTCAAATTCGTGCTAATGACTGCATTTACCATGATGCCTTGGGGTCACAAATGCTGGAATGGAAGACAGGGTGCTCCCCGTTTCGACTGTTGTAATTAAGGCTCCCGTGAGCCTCTGAGCTGACGAGCTTTGGTGAAGCACCTGTGCGCCTTCTTGAGTGGTGCTTAAACCTGTGAATACTTTCAAGGTGGCATTTCAAGCAACCCCGCCAGCTACACGTTGCTCTTCGCTGATGACGGCCAAATAGCCAGAAACACTTGTCCGAAGATACGGCACTTGCCGCACCAACTTATGGTGAAAAACTTTCATAACTCTATTCAAATTCGTGCTAATGACTGCATTTACCATGATGCCTTGGGGTCACAAATGCTGGAATGGAAGACAGAGTGCTCCCTGTTTTGACTGTTGTAATTAAGGCTCCCGTGAGCCTCTGAGCTGACGAGCTCGGGTGAAGCACCTGTGCGCCTTCTTGAGTGGTACTTAAACATGTGAGTACTTTCAAGGCGGCATTTCAAGCAACCCCGTAAGCTACACGTTGCTCTTCGCTATTGACGGACAAATAGCCAGAAACAAGTGTCCGAAGATACGGCACTTTGCCGCACCAACTTATGGTGAAAAACTTTCAAAACTCTAATCAAATTCGTGCTAATGACTGCATTTACCATGATGCCTTGGGGTCACAAATGCTGGAATGGAAGACAGGGTGCTCCCCGTTTCGACTGTTGTAATTAAGGCTCCCGTGAGCCTCTGAGCTGACGAGCTCGGGTGAAGCACCTGTGCACCTTCTTGAGGGGTACTTAAACCTGTGAATACTTTCAAGGCGGCATTTCAAGCAACCCCGCCAGCTACACGTTGCTCTTCGCTGATGACGGCCAAATAGCCAGAAACACGTGTCTGAAGATACGGCACTTGCCGCACCAACTTATGGTGAAAAACTTTCAAAACTCTATTCAAATTCGTGCTAATGACTGCATTTACCATGATGCCTTGGGGTCGCAAATGCTGGAATGGAAGACAGGGTGCTCCCCGTTTTGACTGTTGTAATTAAGGCTCCCGTGAACCTCTGAGCTGACGAGCTCGGGTGAAGCACCTGTGCGCCTTCTTGAGTGGTACTTAAACCTGTGAATACTTTCAAGGCGGCATTTCAAGCAACCCCGCCAGCTACACGTTGCTCTGCGCTGATGACGGCCAAATAGCCAGAAACACGTGTCCGAAGATATGGCACTTGCCGCACCAACTTATGTTGAAAAACTTTCAAAACTCTACTCAAATTCGTGCTAATGACTGCATTTACCATGATGCCTTGGGGTCACAAATGCTGGAATGGAAGACAGGGTGCTCCCGTTTTGACTGTTGTAATTAAGGCTCCCGTGAGCCTCTGAGCTGACGAGCTCGGGTGAAGCACCTGTGCGCCTTCTTGAGTGCTACTTAAACCTGTGAATACTTTCAAGACGTCATTTCAAGCAACCCCGCCAGCTACACGTTGCTCTTCGCTGATGACGGCCAAATAGCCAGAGACACGTGTCCGAAGATACAGCACTTGCTGCACCAACTTATGGTGAAAAACTTTCAAAACTCTATTCAAATTCGTGCTAATGACTGCATTTACCATGATGCCTTGGGGTCACAAATGCTGGAATGGAAGACATGGTGCTCCCTGTTTTGACTGTTGTAATTAAGGCTCCCGTGAGCCTCTGAGCTGACGAGCTCGGGTGAAGCACCTGTGCGCCTTCTTGAGTGGTACTTAAACATGTGAGTACTTTCAAGGCGGCATTTCAAGCAACCCCGCCAGCTACACGTTGCTCTTCGCTGATGACGGCCAAATAGCCAGAAACACGTGTCCGAAGATACGGCACTTGCCGCACTAACTTATGGTGAAAAACTTTCAAAACTCTATTCAAATTCGTGCTAATGACGGCATTTACCATGATGCCTTGGGGTCACAAATGCTGGAATATAAGACAGGGTGCTCCCCGTTTTGACTGTTGTAATTAAGGCTCCCGTGAGCCTCTGAGCTGACGAGCTCGGGTCAAGCACCTGTGCGCCTTCTTGAGTGGTACTTAAACCTATGAATACTTTCAAGGCGGCATTTCAAGCAACCCCGCCAGCTACACATTGCTCTTCGCTGATGACGGCCAAATAGCCAGAAACACATGTCCGAAGATACGGCACTTGCCGCACCAACTTATGTGAAAAACTTTCAAAACTCTATTCAAATTCGTGCTAATGACTGCATTTACCATGATGCCTTGGGGTCACAAATGCTGGAATGGAAGACAGGGTGCTCCCCGTTTCGACTGTTGTAATTAAGGCTCCCGTGAGCCTCTGAGCTGACGAGCTCGGGTGAAGCACCTGTGCGCCTTCTTGAGTGGTGCTTAAACCTGTGAATACTTTCAAGGCGGCATTTCAAGCAACCCCGCCAGCTACACGTTGCTCTTCGCTATTGACGGAAAAATAGCCAGAAACAAGTGTCCGAAGATACGGCACTTTGCCGCACCAACTTATGGTGAAAAACTTTCAAAACTCTAATCAAATTCGTGCTAATGACTGCATTTACCATGATGCCTTGGGGTCACAAATGCTGGAATGGAAGACAGGGTGCTCCCCGTTTTGACTGTTGTAATTAAGGCTCACGTGAGCCTCTGAGCTGACGAGCTCGGGTGAAGCACCTGTGCGCCTTCTTGAGGGGTACTTAAACCTGTGAATACTTTCAAGGCGGCTTTTCAAGCAACCCCTCCAGCTACACGTTGCTCTTCGCTGATGACGGCCAAATAGCCAGAAACACGTGTCCGAAGATACGGCACTTGCCGCACCAACTTATGGTGAAAAACTTTCAAAACTCTATTCAAATTTGTGCTGATGACTGCATTTACCATGATGCCTTGGGGTCACAAATGCTGGTATGGAAGACAGGGTGCTCCCCATTTTGACTTGTACTTAAGGCTCCCGTGAGCCTCTGAGCTGACGAGCTCAGGTGAAGCACCTGTGCACCTTCTTGAGTGGTACTTAAACCTGTGAAAACTTTCAAGGTGGCATTTCAAGCAACCCCGCCAGCTGCACGTTGCTCTTCGCTGATGACGGCCAAATAGCCAGAAACACGTGTCTGAAGATACGGCACTTGCCGCACCAACTTATGGTGAAAAACTTTCAAAACTCTATTCAAATTTGTGCTAATGACTGCATTTACCATGATGCCTTGGGGTCGCAAATGCTGGAATGGAAGACAGGGTGCTCCCCGTTTTGACTGTTGTAATTAAGGCTCCCGTGAACCTCTGAGCTGACGAGCTCGGGTGAAGCACCTGTGCGCCTTCTTGAGTGGTACTTAAACCTGTGAATACTTTCAAGGCGGCATTTCAAGCAACCCCGCCAGCTACACGTTGCTCTGCGCTGATGACGGCCAAATAGCCAGAAACACGTGTCCGAAGATATGGCACTTGCCGCACCAACTTATGTTGAAAAACTTTCAAAACTCTACTCAAATTCGTGCTAATGACTGCATTTACCATGATGCCTTGGGGTCACAAATGCTGGAATGGAAGACAGGGTGCTCCCGTTTTGACTGTTGTAATTAAGGCTCCCGTGAGCCTCTGAGCTGACGAGCTCAGGTGAAGCACCTGTGCGCCTTCTTGATTGGTACTTAAACCTGTGAAAACTTTCAAGGCGGCATTTCAAGCAACCCCGCCAGCTACACGGTGCTCTTCGCTGATGACGGCCAAATAGCCAGAAACACGTGTCCGAAGATACGCCACTTGACGCACCAACTTATGGTGACAAACTTTCAAAACTCTATTCAAATTCGTGCTAATGACTGCATTTACCATGATGCCTTGGGGTCACAAATGTTGGAATGGAAGACAGGGTGCTCCACGTTTTGACTGTTGTAATTAAGGCTCCCGTGAGCCTCTGAGCTGACGAGCTCGGATGAAGCACCTGTGCGCCTTCTTGAGTGGTACTTAAACCTGTGAATACTTTCAAGGCGTCATTTCAAGCAACCCCGCCAGCTACACGTTGCTCTTTGCTGATGACGGCCAAATAGCCAGAAACACGTGTCCGAAGATACGGCACTTGCCGCACCAACTTATGGTGAAAAACTTTCAAAACTCTATTCAAATTCGTGCTAATGACTGCATTTACCATGATGCCTTGGGGTCACAAATGCTGGAATGGAAGACAGGGTGCTCCCCGTTTTGATTGTTGTAATTAAGGCTCCCGTGAGCCTCTGAGCTGACGAGCTCGGGTGAAGCACCTGAGCGCCTTCTTGAGTGGTACTTAAACCTATGAATACTTTCAAGGCGGCATTTCAAGCAACCCCGCCAGCTACACATTGCTCTTCGCTGATGACGGCCAAATAGCCAGAAACACATGTCCGAAGATACGGCACTTGCCGCACCAACTAATGGTGAAAAACTTTCAAAACTCTATTCAAATTCGTGCTAATGACTGCATTTACCATGATGCCTTGCGGTCACAAATGCTGGAATGGAAGACAGGGTGCTCCCCGTTTCGACTGTTGTAATTAAGGCTCCCGTGAGCCTCTGAGCTGACGAGCTCGGTTGAAGCACCTGTGCGCCTTCTTGAGTGGTACTTAAACCAGTGAATACTTTCAAGGCGGCATTTCAAGCAACCCCGCCAGCTACACGTTGCTCTTCGCTGATGACGGCCAAATAGCCAGAAACACGTGTCCGAAGATACGGCACTTGCCGCACCAACTTATGGTGAAAAACTTTCAAAACTCTATTCAAATCGTGCTAATGACTGCATTTACCATGATGCCTTGGGGTCACAAATGCTGGAATGGAAGACAGGGTGCTCCCCGTTTTGACTGTTGTAATTAAGGCTTCCGTGAGCCTCTGAGCTGACGATCTCGGGGGAAGCATCTGTGCGCCTTCTTGAGTGGTACTTAAACCTGTGAATACTTTCAAGACGGCATTTCAAGCAACCCCGCCAGCTACACAGTGCTCTTTGCTGATGACGGCCAAATAGCCAGAAACACGTGTTTGAAGATACGGCACTTGCTGCACCAACTTATGGTGATAAACTTTCAAAACTCTATTCAAATTCGTGCTAATGACTGCCTTTACCATGATGCCTTGGGGTCACAAATACTGGAATGGAAGACAGGGTGCTCCCCGTTTCGACTGTTGTAATTAAGGCTCCCGTGAGCCTCTGAGCTGACGAGCTCGGGTGAAGCACCTGTGCGCCTTCTTGAGTGGTGCTTAAACCTGTGAATACTTTCAAGGTGGCATTTCAAGCAACCCCGCCAGCTACACGTTTCTCTTCGCTGATGACGGCCAAATAGCCAGAAAATGGTGTCCGAAGATACGGCACTTGCCGCACTAACTTATGGTGAAAAACTTTCAAAACTCTATTCAAATTCGTGCTAATGACGGCATTTACCATGATGCCTTGGGGTCACAAATGCTGGAATATAAGACAGGGTGCTCCCCGTTTTGACTGTTGTAATTAAGGCTCCCGTGAGCCTCGGAGCTGACGAGCTCGGGTGAAGCACCTGTGCGCCTTCTTGAGTGGTACTTAAACCTATGAATACTTTCAAGGCGGCATTTCAAGCAACCCCGCCAGCTACACATTGCTCTTCGCTGATGACGGCCAAATAGCCAGAAACACATGTCCGAAGATACGGCACTTGCCGCACCAACTTATGGTGAAAAACTTTCAAAACTCTATTCAAATTAGTGCTAATGACTGCATTTACCATGATGCCTTGGGGTCACAAATGCTGGAATGGAAGACAGGGTGCTCCCCGTTTCGACTGTTGTAATTAAGGCTCCCGTGAGCCTCTGAGCTGACGAGCTCGGGTGAAGCACCTGTGCGCCTTCTTGAGTGGTGCTTAAACCTGTGAATACTTTCAAGGTGACATTTCAAGCAACCCCGCCAGCTACACGTTGCTCTTCGCTGATGACGGCCAAATAGCCAGAAACACGTGTCCGAAGATACGGCACTTGCCGCACCAACTTATGGTGAAAAACTTTCATAACTCTATTCAAATTCGTGCTAATGACTGCATTTACCATGATGCCTTGGGGTCACAAATGCTGGAATGGAAGACAGGGTGCTCCCCGTTTCGACTGTTGTAATTAAGGCTCCCGTGAGCCTCTGAGCTGACGAGCTCCGGTGAAGCACCTGTGCGCCTTCTTGAGTGGTACTTAAACATGTGAGTACTTTCAAGGCGGCATTTCAAGCAACCCCGCCAGCTACACGTTGCTCTTCGCTATTGACGGACAAATAGCCAGAAACAAGTGTCCGAAGATACGGCACTTTGCCGCACTAACTTATGGTGAAAAACTTTCAAAACTCTAATCAAATTCGTGCTAATGACTGCATTTACCATGATGCCTTGGGGTCACAAATGCTGGAATGGAAGACAGGGTGCTCTCCGTTTTGACTGTTGTAATTAAGGCTCACGTGAGCCTCTGAGCTGACGAGCTCGGGTGAAGCACCTGTGCGCCTTCTTGAGGGGTACTTAAACCTGTGAATACTTTCAAGGCGGCTTTTCAAGCAACCCCTCCAGCTACACGTTGCTCTTCGCTGATGACGGCCAAATAGCCAGAAACACGTGTCCGAAGATACGGCACTTGCCGCACCAACTTATAGTGACAAACTTTCAAAACTCTATTCAAATTCGTGCTAATGACTGCATTTACCATGATGCCTTGGGGTCACAAATGCTGGAATGGAAGACAGGGTGCTCCCCGTTTTGACTGTTGTAATTAAGGCTCCCGTGAGCCTCTGAGCTGACGAGCTCGGGTGAAGCACCTGTGCGCCTTCTTGAGTGGTACTTAAACCTGTGAATACTTTCAAGACGGCATTTCAAGCAACCCCGCCAGCTACACGTTGCTCTTCGCTGATGACGGCCAAATAGCCAGAGAGACGTGTCCGAAGATACAGCACTTGCTGCACCAACTTATGGTGAAAAACTTTCAAAACTCTATTCAAATTCGTGCTAATGACTGCATTTACCATGATGCCTTGGGGTCACAAATACTGGAATGGAAGACAGGGTGCTCCCCGTTTCGACTGTTGTAATTAAGGCTCCCGTGAGCCTCTGAGCTGACGAGCTCGGGTGAAGCACCTGTGCGCCTTCTTGAGTGGTGCTTAAACCTGTGAATACTTTCAAGGTGGCATTTCAAGCAACCCCGCCAGCTACACGTTTCTCTTCGCTGATGACGGCCAAATAGCCAGAAACAAGTGTCCGAAGATACGGCACTTGCCGCACTAACTTATGGTGAAAAACTTTCAAAACTCTATTCAAATTCGTGCTAATGACGGCATTTACCATGATGCCTTGGGGTCACAAATGCTGGAATATAAGAAAGGGTGCTCCCCGTTTTGACTGTTGTAATTAAGGCTCCCGTGAGCCTCGGAGCTGACGAGCTCAGGTGAAGCACCTGTGCGCCTTCTTGAGTGGTACTTAAACCTATGAATACTTTCAAGGCGGCATTTCAAGCAACCCCGCCAGCTACACATTGCTCTTCGCTGATGACAGCCAAATAGCCAGAAACACATGTCCGAAGATACGGCACTTGCCGCACCAACTTATGGTGAAAAACTTTCAAAACTCTATTCAAATTAGTGCTAATGACTGCATTTACCATGATGCCTTGGGGTCACAAATGCTGGAATGGAAGACAGGGTGCTCCCCGTTTCGACTGTTGTAATTAAGGCTCCCGTGAGCCTCTGAGCTGACGAGCTCGGGTGAAGCACCTGTGCGCCTTCTTGAGTGGTGCTTAAACCTGTGAATACTTTCAAGGTGACATTTCAAGCAACCCCGCCAGCTACACGTTGCTCTTCGCTGATGACGGCCAAATAGCCAGAAACACGTGTCCGAAGATACGGCACTTGCCGCACCAACTTATGGTGAAAAACTTTCATAACTCTATTCAAATTCGTGCTAATGACTGCATTTACCATGATGCCTTGGGGTCACAAATGCTGGAATGGAAGACAGGGTGCTCCCCGTTTCGACTGTTGTAATTAAGGCTCCCATGAGCCTCTGAGCTGACGAGCTCCGGTGAAGCACCTGTGCGCCTTCTTGAGTGGTACTTAAACATGTGAGTACTTTCAAGGCGGCATTTCAAGCAACCCCGCCAGCTACACGTTCCTCTTCGCTATTGACGGACAAATAGCCAGAAACAAGTGTCCGAAGATACGGCACTTTGCCGCACTAACTTATGGTGAAAAACTTTCAAAACTCTAATCAAATTCGTGCTTATGACTGCATTTACCATGATGCCTTGGGGTCACAAATGCTGGAATGGAAGACAGGGTGCTCCCCGTTTTGACTGTTGTAATTAAGGCTCACGTGAGCCTCTGAGCTGACGAGCTCGGGTGAAGCACCTGTGCGCCTTCTTGAGGGGTACTTAAACCTGTGAATACTTTCAAGGCGGCTTTTCAAGCAACCCCTCCAGCTACACGTTGCTCTTCGCTGATGACGGCCAAATAGCCAGAAACACGTGTCCGAAGATATGGCACTTGCCGCACCAACTTATGGTGAAAAACTTTCAAAACTCTATTCAAATTTGTGCTAATGACTGCATTTACCATGATGCCTTGGGGTCACAAATGCTGGTATGGAAGACAGGGTGCTCCCCATTTAGACTTGTAATTAAGGCTCCCGTGAGCCTCTGAGCTGACGAGCTCAGGTGAAGCACCTGTGCACCTTCTTGAGTGGTACTTAAACCTGTGAATACTTTCAAGGCGGCATTTCAAGCAACCCCGCCAGCTACACGTTGCTCTTCGCTGATGACGGCCAAATAGCCAGAAACACGTGTCTGAAGATACGGCACTTGCCGCACCAACTTATGGTGAAAAACTTTCAAAACTCTATTCAAATTCGAGCTAATGACTGCATTTACCATGATGCCTTGGGGTCGCAAATGCTGGAATGGAAGACAGGGTGCTCCCCGTTTTGACTGTTGTAATTAAGGCTCCCGTGAACCTCTGAGCTGACGAGCTCGGGTGAAGCACCTGTGCGCATTCTTGAGTGGTACTTAAACCTGTGAATACTTTCAAGGCGGCATTTCAAGCAACCCCGCCAGCTACACGTTGCTCTGCGCTGATGACGGCCAAATAGCCAGAAACACGTGTCCGAAGATATGGCACTTGCCGCACCAACTTATGTTGAAAAACTTTCAAAACTCTACTCAAATTCGTGCTATTGACTGCATTTACCATGATGCCTTGGGGTCACAAATGCTGGAATGGAAGACAGGGTGCTCCCGTTTTGACTGTTGTAATTAAGGCTCCCGTGAGCCTCTGAGCTGACGAGCTCGGGTGAAGCACCTGTGCGCCTTCTTGATTGGTACTTAAACCTGTGAAAACTTTCAAGGCGGCATTTCAAGCAACCCCGCCAGCTACACGGTGCTCTTCGCTGATGACGGCCAAATAGCCAGAAACACGTGTCCGAAGATACGGCACTTGCCGCACCAACTTATGGTGACAAACTTTCAAAACTCTATTCAAATTCGTGCTAATGACTGCATTTACCATGATGCCTTGGGGTCACAAATGCTGGAATGGAAGACAGGGTGCTCCCCGTTTTGACTGTTGTAATTAAGGCTCCCGTGAGCCTCTGAGCTGACGAGCTCGGGTGAAGCACCTGTGCGCCTTCTTGAGTGCTACTTAAACCTGTGAATACTTTCAAGGCGGCATTTCAAGCAACCCCGCCAGCTACACGTTGCTCTTCGCTGATGACGGCCAAATAGCCAGAGACACGTGTCCGAAGATACAGCACTTGCTGCACCAACTTATGGTGAAAAACTTTCAAAACTCTATTCAAATTCGTGCTAATGACTGCATTTACCATTTACCATGATGCCTTGGGGTCACAAATACTGGAATGGAAGACAGGTTGCTCCCCGTTTTGACTGTTGTAATTAAGGCTCCCGTGAGCCTCTGAGCTGACGAGCTCGGGTGAAGCACCTGTGCGCCTTCTTGAGTGGTACTTAAACCTGTGAATACTTTCAAGGCGGCATTTCAAGCAACCCCGCCAGCTACACGTTGCTCTTTGCTGATGACGGCCAAATAGCCAGAAACACGTGTCCGAAGATACGGCACTTGCCGCACCAACTTATGGTGAAATACTTTCAAAACTCTATTCAAATTCGTGCTAATAACTGCATTTACCATGATGCCTTGGGGTCACAAATGCTGAAATATAAGACAGGGTGCTCCCCGTTTTGACTGTTGTAATTAAGGCTCCCGTGAGCCTCGGAGCTGACGAGCTCGGGTGAAGCACCTGTGCGCCTTCTTGAGTGGTACTTAAACCTATGAATACTTTAGAGGCGGCATTTCAAGCAACCCCGCCAGCTACACATTGCTCTTCGCTGATGACGGCCAAATAGCCAGAAACACATGTCCGAAGATACGGCACTTGCCGCACCAACTTATGGTGAAAAACTTTCAAAACTCTATTCAAATTCGTGCTAATGACTGCATTTACCATGATGCCTTGGGGTCACAAATGCTGGAATGGAAGACAGGGTGCTCCCCGTTTCGACTGTTGTAATTAAGGCTCCCGTGAGCCTCTGAGCTGACGAGCTCGGGTGAAGCACCTGTGCTCCTTCTTGAGTGGTGCTTAAACCTGTGAATACTTTCAAGGTGGCATTTCAAGCAACCCCGCCAGCTACACGTTGCTCTTCGCTGATGACGGCCAAATAGCCAGAAACACGTGTCCGAAGATACGGCACTTGCTGCACCAACTTATGGTGAAAAACTTTCATAACTCTATTCAAATTCGTGCTAATGACTGCATTTACCATGATGCCTTGGGGTCACAAATGCTGGAATGGAAGACAGGGTGCTCCCCGTTTCGACTGTTGTAATTAAGGCTCCCGTGAGCCTCTGAGCTGACGAGCTCCGGTGAAGCACCTGTGCGCCTTCTTGAGTGGGACTTAAACATGTGAGTACTTTCAAGGCGGCATTTCAAGCAACCCCGCCAGCTACACGTTGCTCTTCGCTATTGACGGACAAATAGCCAGAAACAAGTGTCCGAAGATACGGCACTTTGCCGCACCAACTTATGGTGAAAAACTTTCAAAACTCTAATCAAATTCGTGCTAATGACTGCATTTACCATGATGCCTTGGGGTCACAAATGCTGGAATGGAAGACAGGGTGCTCCCCGTTTTGACTGTTGTAATTAAGGCTCACGTGAGCCTCTGAGCTGACGAGCTCGGGTGAAGCACCTGTGCACCTTCTTGAGGGGTTCTTAAACCTGTGAATACTTTCAAGGCGGCTTTTCAAGCAACCCCTCCAGCTACACGTTGCTCTTCGCTGATGACGGCCAAATAGCCAGAAACACGTGTCCGAAGATACGGCACTTGCCGCACCAACTTATGGTGAAAAACTTTCAAAACTCTATTCAAATTTGTGCTAATGACTGCATTTACCATGATGCCTTGGGGTCACAAATGCTGGTATGGAAGACAGGGTGCTCCCCATTTTGACTTGTAATTAAGGCTCCCGTGAGCCTCTGAGCTGACGAGCTCAGGTGAAGCACCTGTGCACCTTCTTGAGTGGTACTTAAACCTGTGAATACTTTCAAGGCGGCATTTCAAGCAACCCCGCCAGCTACACGTTGCTCTTCGCTGATGACGGCCAAATAGCCAGAAACACGTGTCTGAAGATACGGCACTTGCCGCACCAACTTATGGTGAAAAACTTTCAAAACTCTATTCAAATTCGTGCTAATGACTGCATTTACCATGATGCCTTGGGGTCGCAAATGCTGTAATGGAAGACAGGGTGCTCCCCGTTTTGACTGTTGTAATTAAGGCTCCCGTGAACCTCTGAGCTGACGAGCTCGGGTGAAGCACCTGTGCGCCTTCTTGAGTGGTACTTAAACCTGTGAATACTTTCAAGGCGGCATTTCAAGCAACCCCGCCAGCTACACGTTGCTCTGCGCTGATGACGGCCAAATAGCCAGAAACACGTGTCCGAAGATATGACACTTGCCGCACCAACTTATGTTGAAAAACTTTCAAAACTCTACTCAAATTCGTGCTAATGACTGCATTTACCATGATGCCTTGGGGTCACAAATGCTGGAATGGAAGACAGGGTGCTCCCGTTTTGACTGTTGTAATTAAGGCTCCCGTGAGCATCTGAGCTGACGAGCTCGGGTGAAGCACCTGTGCGCCTTCTTGATTGGTACTTAAACCTGTGAAAACTTTCAAGGCTGCATTTCAAGCAACCCCGCCAGCTACACGGTGCTCTTTGCTGATGACGGCCAAATAGCCAGAAACACGTGTCCGAAGATACGGCACTTGCCGCACCAACTTATGGTGACAAACTTTCAAAACTCTATTCAAATTCGTGCTAATGACTGCATTTACCATGATGCCTTGGGGTCACAAATGCTGGAATGGAAGACAGGGTGCTCCCCGTTTTGACTGTTGTAATTAAGGCTCCCGTGAGCCTCTGAGCTGACGAGCTCGGGTGAAGCACCTGTGCGCCTTCTTGAGTGCTACTTAAACCTGTGAATACTTTCAAGACGGCATTTCAAGCAACCCCGCCAGCTACACGTTGCTCTTCGCTGATGACGGCCAAATAGCCAGAGACACGTGTCCGAAGATACAGCACTTGCTGCACCAACTTATGGTGAAAAACTTTCAAAACTCTATTCAAATTCGTGCTAATGACTGCATTTACCATGATGCCTTGGGGTCACAAATACTGGAATGGAAGACAGGTTGCTCCCCGTTTTGACTGTTGTAATTAAGGCTCCCGTGAGCCTCTGAGCTGACGAGCTCGGGTGAAGCACCTGTGCGCCTTCTTGAGTGGTACTTAAACCTGTGAATACGTTCAAGGCGGCATTTCAAGCAACCCCGCCAGCTACACGTTGCTCTTTGCTGATGACGGCCAAATAGCCAGAAACACGTGTCCGAAGATACGGCACTTGCCGCACCAACTTATGGTGAAAAACTTTCAAAACTCTATTCAAATTCGTGCTAATAACTGCATTTACCATGATGCCTTGGGGTCACAAATGCTGGAATGGAAGACAGGGTGCTCCCCGTTTTGATTGTTGTAATTAAGGCTCCCGTGAGCCTCTGAGCTGACGAGCTCGGGTGAAGCACCTGAGCGCCTTCTTGAGTGGTACTTAAACCTATGAATACTTTCAAGGCGGCATTTCAAGCAACCCCGCCAGCTACACATTGCTCTTCGCTGATGACGGCCAAATAGCCAGAAACACATGTCCGAAGATACGGCACTTGCCGCACCAACTAATGGTGAAAAACTTTCAAAACTCTATTCAAATTCGTGCTAATGACTGCATTTACCATGATGCCTTGGGGTCACAAATGCTGGAATGGAAGACAGGGTGCTCCCCGTTTCGACTGTTGTAATTAAGGCTCCCGTGAGCCTCTGAGCTGACGAGCTCGGGTGAAGCACCTGTGCGCCTTCTTGAGTGGTACTTAAACCAGTGAATACTTTCAAGGCGACATTTCAAGCAACCCCGCCAGCTACACGTTGCTCTTCGCTGATGACGGCCAAATAGCCAGAAACACGTGTCCGAAGATACAGCACTTGCCGCACCAACTTATGGTGAAAAACTTTCAAAACTCTATTCAAATTGTGCTAATGACTGCATTTACCATGATGCCTTGGGGTCACAAATGCTGGAATGGAAGACAGGGTGCTCCCCGTTTTGACTGTTGTAATTAAGGCTTCCGTGAGCCTCTGAGCTGACGAGCTCGGGTGAAGCATCTGTGCGCCTTCTTGAGTGGTACTTAAACCTGTGAATACTTACAAGGCGGCATTTCAAGCAACCCCGCCAGCTACACGGTGCTCTTCGCTGATGACGGCCAAATAGCCAGAAACACGTGTTTGAAGATACAGCACTTGCTGCACCAACTTATGGTGATAAACTTTCAAAACTCTATTCAAATTCGTGCTAATGACTGCCTTTACCATGATGCCTTGGGGTCACAAATGCTGGAATGGAAGACAGGGTGCTCCCCGTTTTGACTGTTGTAATTAAGGCTCCCGTAAGCCTCTGAGCTGACGAGCTCGGGTGAAGCACCTGTGCGCCTTCTTGAGTGGTACTTAAACCTGTGAATACTTTCAAGGCGGCATTTCAAGCAACCCCGCCAGCTACATATTGCTCTTCGCTGATGACGGCCAAATAGCCAGAAACACGTAACCGAAGATACGGCACTTGCCGTACCAACTTATGGTGAAAAACTTTCAAAACTCTATTCAAATTTGTGCTAATGACTGCATTTACCATGATGCCTTGGGGTCACAAATGCTGGAATGGAAGACAGGGTGCTCCCCATTTTGACTTGTAATTAAGGCTCCCGTGAGCCTCTGAGCTGACGAGCTCAGGTGAAGCACCTGTGCACCTTCTTGAGTGGTACTTAAACCTGTGAATACTTTCAAGGCGGCATTTCAAGCAACCCCGCCAGCTACACGTTGCTCTTCGCTGATGACGGCCAAATAGCCAGAAACACGTGTCTGAAGATACGGCACTTGGCGCACCAACTTATGGTGAAAAACTTTCAAAACTCTATTCAAATTCGTGCTAATGACTGCATTTACCATGATGCCTTGGGGTCGCAAACGCTGGAATGGAAGACAGGGTGCTCCCCGTTTTGACTGTTATAATTAAGGCTCCCGTGAACCTCTGAGCTGACGAGCTCGGGTGAAGCACCTGTGCGCCTTCTTGAGTGGTACTTAAACCTGTGAATACTTTCAAGGCGGCATTTCAAGCAACCCCGCCAGCTACACATTGCTCTGCGCTGATGACGGCCAAATAGCCAGAAACACGTGTCCGAAGATATGGCACTTGCCGCACCAACTTATGTTGAAAAACTTTCAAAACTCTACTCAAATTCGTGCTAATGACTGCATTTACCATGATGCCTTGGGGTCACAAATGCTGCAATGGAAGACAGGGTGCTCCCGTTTTGACTGTTGTAATTAAGGCTCCCGTGAGCCTCTGAGCTGACGAGCTCGGGTGAAGCACCTGTGCGCCTTCTTGAGTGGTACTTAAACCTGTGAATACTTTCAAGGCGGCATTTCAAGCAACACCGCCAGCTACACGTTGCTCTTCGCTGATGACGGCCAAATAGCCAGAAACAAGTGTCCGAAGATACGGCACTTGCCGCACCAACTTATGGTGAAAAACTTTCAAAACTCTAATCAAATTCGTGCTAATGACTGCATTTACCATGATGCCTTGGGGTCACAAATGCTGGAATGGAAGACAGGGTGCTCCACGTTTTGACTGTTGTAATTAAGGCTCCCGAGAACCTCTGAGCTGACGAGCTCGGGTGAAGCACCTGTGCGCCTTCTTGAGTGGTACTTAAACCTGTGAATACTTTCAAGGCGGCATTTCAAGGAACCCCGCCAGCTACACGTTTCTCTTCACTGATGACGGCCAAATAGCCAGAAACACGTGTCCGAAGATACGGCACTTGCCGCACCAACTTATGGTGAAAAACTTTCAAAACTCTATTCAAATCGTGCTAATGACTGCATTTACCATGATGCCTTGGGGTCACAAATGCTGGAATGGAAGACAGGGTGCTCCCCGTTTTGACTGTTGTAATTAAGGCTCCCGTGAGCCTCTGAGCTGACGAGCTCAGGTGAAGCACCTGTGCACCTTCTTGAGTGGTACTTAATCCTGTGAATACTTTCAAGGCGGCATTTCAAGCAACCCCGCCAGCTACATATTGCTCTTCGCTGATGACGGCCAAATAGCCAGAAACACGTGTCCGAAGATACGGCACTTGCCGCACCAACTTATGGTGACAAACTTTCAAAACTCTAATCAAATTCGTGCTAATGACTGCATTTACCATGATGCCTTGGGGTCACAAATGCTGGAATGGAAGACAGAGTGCTCCCTGTTTTGACTGTTGTAATTAAGGCTCCCGTGAGCCTCTGAGCTGACGAGCTCGGGTGAAGCACCTGTGCGCCTTCTTGAGTGCTACTTAAACCTGTGAATACTTTCAAGGCGGCATTTCAAGCAACCCCGCCAGCTACACGTTGCTCTTCGCTGATGACAGCCAAATAGCCAGAAACACGTGCCCGAAGATACGGCACTTGCCGCACCAACTTATGGTGAAAAACTTTCAAAACTCTATTCAAATTCGTGCTAATGACTGCCTTTACCATGATGCCTTGGGGTCACAAATGCTGGAATGGAAGACAGGGTGCTCCCCGTTTTGACTGTTGTAATTAAGGCTCTCGTGAGCCTCTGAGCTGACGAGCTCGGGTGAAGCACCTGTGCGCCTTCTTGAGTGGTACTTAAACCTGTGAATACTTTCAAGGCGGCATTTCAAGCAACCCCGCCAGCTACACTTTGCTCTTCGCTGATGACGGCCAAATAGCCAGAAACACGTGTCCGAAGATACAGCACTTGCTGCACCAACTTACGGTAAAAAGCTTTCAAAACTCTAATCAAATTCGTGCTAATGACTGCATTTACCATGATGCCTTGGGGTCACAAATGCTGGAATGGAAGACAGGGTGCTCCCCGTTTTGACTGTTGTACTTAAGGCTCCCGTGAGCCTCTGAGCTGACGAGCTCGGGTGAAGCACCTGTGCGCCTTCTTGAGTGGTACTTAAACCTGTGAATACTTTCAAGGCGGATTTTCAAGCAACCCCGCCAGCTACACGTTGCTCTTCGTTGATGACGGCCAAATAGCCAGAAACACGTGTCCGAAGATACGGCACTTGCCGCACCAACTTATGGTGAAAAACTTTCAAAACTCTATTCAAATTCGTGCTAATGACGGCATTTACTATGATGCCTTGGGGTCACAAATGCTGGAATGGAAGACAGGGTGCTCCCCGTTTTGACTGTTGTAATTAAGGCTCCCATGAGCCTGTGAGCTGACGAGCTCGGGTGAAGCATCTGTGTGCCTTCATGAGTGGTACTTAAACCTGTGAATACTTTCAAGGTGGCATTTCAAGCAACCCCGCCAGCTACACGTTGCTCTTCGCTGATGACGGCCAAATAGCCAGAAACACGTGTCCGAAGACACGGCACTTGCGGCACCAACTTATGGTGAAAAACGTTCAAAACTCTATTCAAATTCATGCTAATGACTGTATTTACCATGATGCCTTGGGGTCACAAATGCTGGAATGGAAGACAGGGTGCTCCCCGTTTTGACTGTTGTAATTAAGGCTCCCGTGAGCCTCTGAGCTGACAAGCTCGGGTGAAGCACCTGTGCGCCTTCTTGAGTGGTACTTAAACCTGTGAATACTTTCAAGGCAGCATTTCAAGCAACCCCGCCAGCTACACGTTGCTCTTCGCTGATGACGGCCAAATAGCCAGAAACAAGTGTCCGAAGATACGGCACTTGCCGCACCAACTTATGGTGAAAAACTTTCAAAACTTTAATCAAATTCGTGCTAATGACTGCATTTACCATGATGCCTTGGGGTCACAAATGCTGGAATATAAGACAGGGTGCTCCCCGTTTTGACTGTTGTAATTAAGGCTCCCGTGAGCCTCGGAGCTGACGAGCTCGGGTGAAGCACCTGTGCGCCTTCTTGAGTGGTACTTAAACCTATGAATACTTTCAAGGCAGCATTTCAAGCAACCCCGCCAGCTACACATTGCTCTTCGCTAATGAAGGCCCAATAGCCAGAAACACATGTCCGAAGATACGGCACTTGCCGCACCAACTTATGGTGAAAAACTTTCAAAACTCTATTAAAATTCGTGCTAATGACTGCATTTACCATGATGCCTTGGGGTCACAAATGCTGGAATGGAAGACAGGGTGCTCCCCGTTTCGACTGTTGTAATTAAGGCTCCCGTGAGCCTCTGAGCTGACGAGCTCGGGTGAAGCACCTGTGCGCCTTCTTGAGTGGTGCTTAAACCTGTGAATACTTTCAAGGTGACATTTCAAGCAACCCCGCCAGCTACACGTTGCTCTTCGCTGATGACGGCCAAATAGCCAGAAACACGTGTCCGAAGATACGGCACTTGCCGCACCAACTTATGGTGAAAAACTTTCATAACTCTATTCAAATTCGTGCTAATGACTGCATTTACCATGATGCCTTGGGGTCACAAATGCTGGAATGGAAGACAGGGTGCTCCCCGTTTCGACTGTTGTAATTAAGGCTCCCGTGAGCCTCTGAGCTGACGAGCTCCGGTGAAGCACCTGTGTGCCTTCTTGAGTGGTACTTAAACATGTGAGTACTTTCAAGGCGGCATTTCAAGCAACCCCGCCAGCTACACGTTGCTCTTCGCTATTGACGGACAAATAGCCAGAAACAAGTGTCCGAAGATACGGCACTTTGCCGCACCAACTTATGGTGAAAAACTTTCAAAACTCTAATCAAATTCGTGCTAATGACTGCATTTACCATGATGCCTTGGGGTCACAAATGCTGGAATGGAAGACAGGGTGCTCCCCGTTTTTACTGTTGTAATTAAGGCTCACGTGAGCCTCTGAGCTGACGAGCTCGGGTGAAGCACCTGTGCGCCTTCTTGAGGGGTACTTAAACCTGTGAATACTTTCAAGGCGGCTTTTCAAGCAACCCCTCCAGCTACACGTTGCTCTTCGCTGATGACGGCCAAATAGCCAGAAACACGTGTCCGAAGATACGGCACTTGCCGCACCAACTTATGGTGAAAAACTTTCAAAACTCTATTCAAATTTGTGCTAATGACTGCATTTACCATGATGCCTTGGGGTCACAAATGCTGGTATGGAAGACAGGGTGCTCCCCATTTTGACTTGTAATTAAGGCTCCCGTGAGCCTCTGAGCTGACGAGCTCAGGTGAGGCACCTGTGCACCTTCTTGATTGGTACTTAAACCTGTGAATACTTTCAAGGCGGCATTTCAAGCAACCCCGCCAGCTACATGTTGCTCTTCGCTGATGACGGCCAAATAGCCAGAAACACGTGTCCGAAGATACAGCACTTGCTGCACCAACTTACGGTAAAAAGCTTTCAAAACTCTAATCAAATTCGTGCTAATGACTGCATTTACCATGATGCCTTGGGGTCACAAATGCTGGATTGGAAGACAGGGTGCTCCCCGTTTTGACTGTTGTACTTAAGGCTCCCGTGAGCCTCTGAGCTGACGAGCTCGGGTGAAGCACCTGTGCGCATTCTTGAGTGGTACTTAAACCTGTGAATACTTTCAAGGCGGATTTTCAAGCAACCCCGCCAGCTACACGTTGCTCTTCGCTGATGACGGCCAAATAGCCAGAAACACGTGTCCGAAGATACGGCACTTGCCGCACCAACTTATGGTGAAAAACTTTCAAAACTCTATTCAAATTCGTGCTAATGACGGCATTTACTATGATGCCTTGGGGTTACAAATGCTGGAATGGAAGACAGGGTGCTCCCCATTTTGACTGTTGTAATTAAGGCTCCCATGAGCCTCTGAGCTGACGAGCTCGGGTGAAGCATCTGTGTGCCTTCTTGAGTGGTACTTAAACCTGTGAATACTTTCAAGGTGGCATTTCAAGCAACCCCGCCAGCTACACGTTGCTCTTCGCTGATGACGGCCAAATAGCCAGAAACACGTGTCCGAAGACACGGCACTTGCGGCACCAACTTATGGTGAAAAACGTTCAAAACTCTATTCAAATTCATGCTAATGACTGTATTTACCATGATGCCTTGGGGTCACAAATGCTGGAATGGAAGACAGGGTGCTCCCCATTTTGACTGTTGTAATTAAGGCTCCCGTGAGCCTCTGAGCTGACAAGCTCGGGTGAAGCTCCTGTGCGCCTTCTTGAGTGGTACTTAAACCTGTGAATACTTTCAAGGCAGCATTTCAAGCAACCCCGCCAGCTACACGTTGCTCTTCGCTGATGATGGCCAAATAGCCAGAAACAAGTGTCCGAAGATACGGCACTTGCCGCACCAACTTATGGTGAAAAACTTTCAAAACTCTAATCAAATTCGTGCTAATGACTGCATTTACCATGATGCCTTGGGGTCACAAATGCTGGAATATAAGACAGGGTGCTCCCCGTTTTGACTGTTGTAATTAAGGCTCCCGTGAGCCTCTGAGCTGACGAGCTCCGGTGAAGCACCTGTGCGCCTTCTTGAGTGGTACTTAAACCTATGAATACTTTCAAGGTGGCATTTCAAGCAACCCCGCCAGCTACACATTGCTCTTCGCTGATGACGGCCAAATAGCCAGAAACACATGTCCGAAGATACGGCACTTGCCGCACCAACTTATGGTGAAAAACTTTCAAAACTCTATTCAAATTCGTGCTAATGACTGCATTTACCATGATGCCTTGGGGTCACAAATGCTGGAATGGAAGACAGGGTGCTCCCCGTTTCGACTGTTGTAATTAAGGCTCCCGTGAGCCTCTGAGCTGACGAGCTCGGGTGAAGCACCTGTGCGCCTTCTTGAGTGGTGCTTAAACCTGTGAATACTTTCAAGGTGACATTTCAAACAACCCCGCCAGGTACACGTTGCTCTTCGCTGATGACGGCCAAATAGCCAGAAACACGTGTCCGAAGATACGGCACTTTCCGCACCAACTTATGGTGAAAAACTTTCATAACTCTATTCAAATTCGTGCTAATGACTGCATTTACCATGATGCCTTGGGGTCACAAATGCTGGAATGGAAGACAGGGTGCTCCCCGTTTCGACTGTTGTAATTAAGGCTCCCGTGAGCCTCTGAGCTGACGAGCTCCGGTGAAGCACCTGTGCGCCTTCTTGAGTGGTACTTAAACATGTGAGTACTTTCAAGGCGGCATTTCAAACAACCCCGCCAGCTACACGTTGCTCTTCGCTATTGACGGACAAATAACCAGAAAGAAGTGTCCGAAGATACGGCCCTTTGCCGCACCAACTTATGGTGAAAAACTTTCAAAACTCTAATCAAATTCGTGCTAATGACTGCATTTACCATGATGCCTTGGGGTCACAAATGCTGGAATGGAAGACAGGGTGCTCCCCGTTTTGACTGTTGTAATTAAGGCTCACGTGAGCCTCTGAGCTGACGAGCTCGGGTGAAGCACCTGTGCGCCTTCTTGAGGGGTACTTAAACCTGTGAATACTTTCAAGGCGGCTTTTCAAGCAACCCCTCCAGCTACACGTTGCTCTTCGCTGATGACGGCCAAATAGCCAGAAACACGTGTCCGAAGATACAGCACTTGCCGCACCAACTTATGGTGAAAAACTTTCAAAACTCTATTCAAATTTGTGCTAATGACTGCATTTACCATGATGCCTTGGGGTCACAAATGCTGGTATGGAAGACAGGGTGCTCCCCATATTGACTTGTAATTAAGGCTCCCGTGAGCCTCTGAGCTGACGAGCTCAGGTGAAGCACCTGTGCGCCTTCTTGAGTGGTACTTAAACATGTGAATACTTTCAAGGCGGCATTTCAAGCAACCCCGCCAGCTACACGTTGCTCTGCGCTGATGACGGCCAAATAGCCAGAAACACGTGTCCGAAGATATGGCACTTGCCGCACCAACTTATGTTGAAAAACTTTCAAAACTCTACTCAAATTCGTGCTTTTGACTGCATTTACCATGATGCCTTGGGGTCACAAATGCTGGAATGGAAGACAGGGTGCTCCCGTTTTGACTGTTGTAATTAAGGCTCCCGTGAGCCTCTGAGCTGACGAGCTCGGGTGAAGCACCTGTGCGCCTTCTTGATTGGTACTTAAACCTGTGAAAACTTTCAAGGCGGCATTTCAAGCAACCCCGCCAGCTACACGGTGCTCTTCGCTGATGACGGCCAAATAGCCAGAAATACGTGTCCGAAGATAAGGCACTTGCCGCACCAACTTATGGTGACAAACTTTCAAAACTCTATTCAAATTCGTGCTAATGACTGCATTTACCATGATGCCTTGGGGTCACAAATGCTGGAATGGAAGACAGGGTGCTCCCCGTTTTGACTGTTGTAATTAAGGCTCCCGTGAGCCTCTGAGCTGACGAGCTCGGGTGAAGCACCTGTGCGCCTTCTTGAGTGCTACTTAAACCTGTGAATACTTTCAAGACGGCATTTCAAGCAACCCCGCCAGCTACACGTTGCTCTTCGCTGATGACGGCCAAATAGCCAGAGACACGTGTCCGAAGATATAGCACTTGCTGCACCAACTTATGGTGAAAAACTTTCAAAACTCTATTCAAATTCGTGCTAATTACTGCATTTACCATGATGCCTTGGGGTCACAAATACTGGAATGGAAGACAGGTTGCTCCCCGTTTTGACTGTTGTAATTAAGGCTCCCGTGAGCCTCTGAGCTGACGAGCTCGGGTGAAGCACCTGTGCGCCTTCTTGAGTGGTACTTAAACCTGTGAATACTTTCAAGGCGGCATTTCAAGCAACCCCGCCAGCTACACGTTGCTCTTTGCTGATGACGGCCAAATAGCCAGAAACACGTGTCCGAAGATACGGCACTTGCCGCACCAACTTATGGTGAAAAACTTTCAAAACTCTATTCAAATTCGTGCTAATAACTGCATTTACCATGATGCCTTGGGGTCACAAATGCTGGAATATAAGACAGGGTGCTCCCCGTTTTGACTGTTGTAATTAAGGCTCCCGTGAGCCTCGGAGCTGACGAGCTCGGGTGAAGCACCTGTGCGCCTTCTTGAGTGGTACTTAAACCTATGAATACTTTCAAGGCGGCATTTCAAGCAACCCCGCCAGCTACACATTGCTCTTCGCTGATGACGGCCAAATAGCCAGAAACACATGTCCGAAGATACGGCATTTGCCGCACCAACTTATGGTGAAAAACTTTCAAAACTCTATTCAAATTCGTGCTAATGACTGCATTTACCATGATGCCTTGGGGTCACAAATGCTGGAATGGAAGACAGGGTGCTCCCCGTTTCGACTGTTGTAATTAAGGCTCCCGTGAGCCTCTGAGCTGACGAGCTCGGGTGAAGCACCTGTGCGCCTTCTTGAGTGGTGCTTAAACCTGTGAATACTTTCAAGGTGGCATTTCAAGCAACCCCGCCAGCTACACGTTGCTCTTCGCTGATGACGGCCAAATAGCCAGAAACACGTGTCCGAAGATACGGCACTTGCCGCACCAACTTATGGTGAAAAACTTTCATAACTCTATTCAAATTCGTGCTAATGACTGCATTTACCATGATGCCTTGGGGTCACAAATGCTGGAATGGAAGACAGGGTGCTCCCCGTTTCGACTGTTGTAATTAAGGCTCCCGTGAGCCTCTGAGCTGACGAGCTCCGGTGAAGCACCTGTGCGCCTTCTTGAGTGGTACTTAAACATGTGAGTACTTTCAAGGCGGCATTTCAAGCAACCCCGCCAGCTACACGTTGCTCTTCGCTATTGACGGACAAATAGCCAGAAACAAGTGTCCGAAGATACGGCACTTTGCCGCACCAACTTATGGTGAAAAACTTTCAAAACTCTAATCAAATTTGTGCTAATGACTGCATTTACCATGATGCCTTGGGGTCACAAATGCTGGAATGGAAGACAGGGTGCTCCCCGTTTTGACTGTTGTAATTAAGGCTCACGTGAGCCTCTGAGCTGACGAGCTCGGGTGAAGCACCTGTGCGCCTTCTTGAGGGGTACTTAAACCTGTGAATACTTTCAAGGCGGGTTTTCAAGCAACCCCTCCAGCTACACGTTGCTCTTCGCTGATGACGGCCAAATAGCCAGAAACACGTGTCCGAAGATACGGCACTTGCCGCACCAACTTATGGTGAAAAACTTTCAAAACTCTATTCAAATTTGGGCTAATGACTGCATTTACCATGATGCCTTGGGGTCACAAATGCTGGTATGGAAGACAGGGTGCTCCCCATTTTGACTTGTAATTAAGGCTCCCGTGAGCCTCTGAGCTGACGAGCTCAGGTGAAGCACCTGTGCACCTTCTTGAGTGGTACTTAAACCTGTGAATACTTTCAAGGCGGCATTTCAAGCAACCCCGTCAGCTACACGTTGCTCTTCGCTGATGACAGCCAAATCGCCAGAAACACGTGTCTGAAGATACGGCACTTGCCGCACCAACTTATGGTGAAAAACTTTCAAAACTCTATTCAAATTCGTGCTAATGACTGCATTTACCATGATGCCTTGGGGTCGCAAATGCTGGAATGGAAGACAGGGTGCTCCCCGTTTTGACTGTTGTAATTAAGGCTCCCGTGAACCTCTGAGCTGACGAGCTCGGGTGAAGCACCTGTGCGCCTTCTTGAGTGGTACTTAAACCTGTGAATACTTTCAAGGCGGCATTTCAAGCAACCCCGCCAGCTACACGTTGCTCTGCGCTGATGACGGCCAAATAGCCAGAAACACGTGTCCGAAGATATGGCACTTGCCGCACCAACTTATGTTGAAAAACTTTCAAAACTCTACTCAAATTCGTGCTAATGACTGCATTTACCATGATGCCTTGGGGTCACAAATGCTGGAATGGAAGACAGGGTGCTCCCCGTTTTGACTGTTGTAATTAAGGCTCCCGTGAGCCTCTGAGCTGACGAGCTCGGGTGAAGCACCTGTGCGCCTTCTTGAGTGGTGCTTAAACCTGTGAATACTTTCAAGGTGGCATTTCAAGCAACCCCGCCAGCTACAAGTTGCTCTTCGCTGATGACGGCCAAATAGCCAGAAACACGTGTCCGAAGATACGGCACTTGCCGCACCAACTTATGGTGAAAAACTTTCATAACTCTATTCAAATTCGTGCTAATGACTGCATTTACCATGATGCCTTGGGGTCACAAATGCTGGAATGGAAGACAGGGTGCTCCCCGTTTCGACTGTTGTAATTAAGGCTCCCGTGAGCCTCTGAGCTGACGAGCTCCAGTGAAGCACCTGTGCGCCTTCTTGAGTGGTACTTAAACATGTGAGTACTTTCAAGGCGGCATTTCAAGCAACCCCGCCAGCTACACGTTGCTCTTCTCTATTGACGGACAAATAGCCAGAAACAAGTGTCCGAAGATACGGCACTTTGCAGCACCAACTTATGGTGAAAAACTTTCAAAACTCTAATCAAATTCGTGCTAATGACTGCATTTACCATGATGCCTTGGGGTCACAAATGCTGGAATGGAAGACAGGGTGCTCCCCGTTTTGACTGTTGTAATTAAGGCTCACGTGAGCCTCTGAGCTGACGAGCTCGGGTGAAGCACCTGTGCGCCTTCTTGAGGGGTACTTAAACCTGTGAATACTTTCAAGTCGGGTTTTCAAGCAACCCCTCCAGCTACACGTTGCTCTTCGCTGATGACGGCCAAATAGCCAGAAACACGTGTCCGAAGATACGGCACTTGCCGCACCAACTTATGGTGAAAAACTTTCAAAACTCTATTCAAATTTGTGCTAATGACTGCATTTACCATGATGCCTTGGGGTCACAAATGCTGGTATGGAAGACAGGGTGCTCCCCATTTTGACTTGTAATTAAGGCTCCCGTGAGCCTCTGAGCTGACGAGCTCAGGTGAAGCACCTGTGCACCTTCTTGAGTGGTACTTAAACCTGTGAATACTTTCAAGGCGGCATTTCAAGCAACCCCGCCAGCTACACGTTGCTCTTCGCTGATGACGGCCAAATAGCCAGAAACACGTGTCTGAAGATACGGCACTTGCCGCACCAACTTATGGTGAAAAACTTTCAAAACTCTATTCAAATTCGTGCTAATGACTGCATTTACCATGATGCCTTGGGGTCGCAAATGCTGGAATGGAAGACAGGGTGCTCCCCGTTTTGACTGATGTAATTAAGGCTCCCGTGAACCTCTGAGCTGACGAGCTCGGGTGAAGCACCTGTGCGCCTTCTTGAGTGGTACTTAAACCTGTGAATACTTTCAAGGCGGCATTTCAAGCAACCCCGCCAGCTACACGTTGCTCTGCGCTGATGACGGCCAAATAGCCAGAAACACGTGTCCGAAGATATGGCACTTGCCGCACCAACTTATGTTGAAAAAATTTCAAAACTCTACTCAAATTCGTGCTAATGACTGCATTTACCATGATGCCTTGGGGTCACAAATGCTGGAATGGAAGACAGGGTGCTCCCGTTTTGACTGTTGTAATTAAGGCTCCCGTGAGCCTCTGAGCTGACGAGCTCGGGTGAAGCACCTGTGCGCCTTCTTGATTGGTACTTAAACCTGTGAAAACTTTCAAGGCGGCATTTCAAGCAACCCCGCCAGCTACACGGTGCTCTTCGCTGATGACGGCCAAATAGCCAGAAACACGTGTCCGAAGATACGGCACTTGCCGCACCAACTTATGGTGACAAACTTTCAAAACTCTATTCAAATTCGTGCTAATGACTGCATTTACCATGATGCCTTGGGGTCACAAATGCTGGAATGGAAGACAGGGTGCTCCCCGTTTTGACTGTTGTAATTAAGGCTCCCGTGAGCCTCTGAGCTGACGAGCTCGGGTGAAGCACCTGTGCGCCTTCTTGAGTGCTACTTAAACCTGTGAATACTTTCAAGACGTCATTTCAAGCAACCCCGCCAGCTACACGTTGCTCTTCGCTGATGACGGCCAAATAGCCAGAGACACGTGTCCGAAGATACAGCACTTGCTGCACCAACTTATGGTGAAAAACTTTCAAAACTCTATTCAAATTCGTGCTAATGACTGCATTTACCATGATGCTTTGGGGTCACAAATACTGGAATGGAAGACAGGTTGCTCCCCGTTTTGACTGTTGTAATTAAGGCTCCCGTGAGCCTCTGAGCTGACGAGCTCGGGTGAAGCACCTGTGCGCCTTCTTGAGTGGTACTTAAACCTGTGAATACTTTCAAGGCGGCATTTCAAGCAACCCCGCCAGCTACACGTTGCTCTTTGCTGATGACGGCCAAATAGCCAGAAACACGTGTCCGAAGATACGGCACTTGCCGCACCAACTTATGGTGAAAAACTTTCAAAACTCTATTCAAATTCGTGCTAATAACTGCATTTACCATGATGCCTTGGGGTCACAAATGCTGGAATGGAAGACAGGGTGCTCCCCGTTTTGATTGTTGTAATTAAGGCTCCCGTGAGCCTCTGAGCTGACGAGCTCGGGTGAAGCACCTGAGCGCCTTCTTGAGTGGTACTTAAACCTATGAATACTTTCAAGGCGGCATTTCAAGCAACCCCGCCAGCTACACATTGCTCTTCGCTGATGACGGCCAAATAGCCAGAAACACATGTCCGAAGATACGGCACTTGCCGCACCAACTAATGGTGAAAAACTTTCAAAACTCTATTCAAATTCGTGCTAATGACTGCATTTACCATGATGCCTTGGGGTCACAAATGCTGGAATGGAAGACAGGGTGCTCCCCGTTTCGACTGTTGTAATTAAGGCTCCCGTGAGCCTCTGAGCTGACGAGCTCGGGTGAAGCACCTGTGCGCCTTCTTGAGTGGTACTTAAACCAGTGAATACTTTCAAGGTGGCATTTCAAGCAACCCCGCCAGCTACACGTTGCTCTTCGCTGATGACGGCCAAATAGCCAGAAACACGTGTCCGAAGATACGGCACTTGCCGCACCAACTCATGGTGAAAAACTTTCAAAACTCTATTCAAATCGTGCTAATGACTGCATTTACCATGATGCCTTGGGGTCACAAATGCTGGAATGGAAGACAGGGTGCTCCCCGTTTTGACTGTTGTAATTAAGGCTTCCGTGAGCCTCTGAGCTGACGAGCTCGGGTGAAGCATCTGTGCGCCTTCTTGAGTGGTACCTAAACCTGTGAATACTTTCAAGGCGGCATTTCAAGCAACCCCGCCAGCTACACGTTGCTCTTCGCTGATGACGGCCAAATAGCCAGAAACACGTGTCCGAAGATACGGCACTTGCCGTACCAACTTATGGTGAAAAACTTTCAAAACTCTATTCAAATTTGTGCTAATGACTGCATTTACAGTGATGCCTTGGGGTCACAAATGCTGGAATGGAAGACAGGGTGCTCCCCATTTTGACTTGTAATTAAGGCTCCCGTGAGCCTCTGAGCTGACGAGCTCAGGTGAAGCACCTGTGCACATTCTTGAGTGGTACTTAAACCTGTGAATACTTTCAAGGCGGCATTTCAAGCAACCCCGCCAGCTACACGTTGCTCTTCGCTGATGACGGCCAAATAGCCAGAAACACGTGTCTGAAGATACGGCACTTGGCGCACCAACTTATGGTGAAAAACTTTCAAAACTCTATTCAAATTCGTGCTAATGACTGCATTTACCATGATGCCTTGGGGTCGCAAATGCTGGAATGGAAGACAGGGTGCTCCCCGTTTTGACTGTTATAATTAAGGCTCCCGTGAACCTCTGAGCTGACGAGCTCGGGTGAAGCACCTGTGCGCCTTCTTGAGTGGTACTTAAACCTGTGAATACTTTCAAGGCGGCATTTCAAGCAACCCCGCCAGCTACACGTTGCTCTGCGCTGATGACTGCCAAATAGCCAGAAACACGTGTCCGAAGATATGGCACTTGCCGCACCAACTTATGTTGAAAAACTTTCAAAACTCTACTCAAATTCGTGCTAATGACTGCATTTACCATGATGCCTTGGGGTCACAAATGCTGCAATGGAAGACAGGGTGCTCCCGTTTTGACTGTTGTAATTAAGGCTCCCGTGAGCCTCTGAGCTGACGAGCTCGGGTGAAGCACCTGTGCGCCTTCTTGAGTGGTACTTAAACCTGTGAATACTTTCAAGGCAGCATTTCAAGCAACCCCGCCAGCTACACGTTGCTCTTCGCTGATGACGGCCAAATAGCCAGAAACAAGTGTCCGAAGATACGGCACTTGCCGCACCAACTTATGGTGAAAAACTTTCAAAACTCTAATCAAATTCGTGGTAATGACTGCATTTACCATGATGCCTTGGGGTCACAAATGCTGGAATGGAAGACAGGGTGCTCCACGTTTTGACTGTTGTAATTAAGGCTCCCGAGAACCTCTGAGCTGACGAGCTCGGGTGAAGCACCTGTGCGCCTTCTTGAGTGGTACTTAAACCTGTGAATACTTTCAAGGCGGCATTTCAAGGAACCCCGCCAGCTACACGTTTCTCTTCGCTGATGACGGCCAAATAGCCAGAAACACGTGTCCGAAGATACGGCACTTGCCGCACCAACTTATGGTGAAAAACTTTCAAAACTCTATTCAAATCGTGCTAATGACTGCATTTACCATGATGCCTTGGGGTCACAAATGCTGGAATGGAAGACAGGGTGCTCCCCGTTTTGACGGTTGTAATTAAGGCTTCCGTGAGCCTCTGAGCTGACGAGCTCGGGTGAAGCATCTGTGCACCTTCTTGAGTGGTACTTAAACCTGTGAATACTTTCAAGGCGGCATTTCAAGCAACCCCGCCAGCTACACGGTGCTCTTCGCTGATGACGGCCAAATAGCCAGAAACACGTGTCCGAAGATACGGCACTTGCTGCACCAACTTATGGTGATAAACTTTCAAAACTCTATTCAAATTCGTGCTAATGACTGCCTTTACCATGATGCCTTGGGGTCACAAATGCTGGAATGGAAGACAGGGTGCTCCCCGTTTTGACTGTTGTAATTAAGGCTCCCGTGAGCCTCTGAGCTGATGAGCTCGGGTGAAGCACCTGTGCGCCTTCTTGAGTGGTACTTAAACCTGTGAATACTTTCAGGGCGGCATATCAAGCAACCCCGCCAGCTACACGTTGCTCTTTGCAGATGACGGCCAAATAGCCAGAAACACGTGCCTGAAGATACTGCACTTGCCGCACCAACTTATGGTGAAAAACTTTCAAAACTCTATTCAAATTTGTGCTAATGACTGCATTTACCATGATGCCTTGGGGTCACAAATGCTGGAATGGAAGACAGGGTGCTCCCCGTTTTGACTGTTGTAATTAAGGCTCCCGTGAGCCTCTGAGCTGACGAGCTCGGGTGAAGCACCTGTGCGCCTTCTTGAGTGGTACTTAAACCTGTGAATACTTTCAAGGCGGCATTTCAAGCAACCCCGCCAGCTACACATTGCTCTTCGCTGATGACGGCCAAATAGCCAGAAACACGTAACCGAAGATACGGCACTTGCCGCACCAACTTATGGTGAAAAACTTTCAAAACTCTATTCAAATTTGTGCTAATGACTGCATTTACCATGATGCCTTGGGGTCACAAATGCTGGAATGGAAGACAGGGTGCTCCCCATTTTGACTTGTAATTAAGGCTCCCGTGAGCCTCTGAGCTGACGAGCTCAGGTGAAGCACCTGTGCACCTTCTTGAGTGGTACTTAAACCTGTGAATACTTTCAAGGCGGCATTTCAAGCAACCCCGCCAGCTACACGTTGCTCTTCGCTGATGACGGCCAAATAGCCAGAAACACGTGTCTGAAGATACGGCACTTGCAGCACCAACTTATGGTGAAAAACTTTCAAAACTCTATTCAAATTCGTGCTAATGACTGCATTTACCATGATGCCTTGGGGTCGCAAATGCTTGAATGGAAGACAGGGTGCTCCCCGTTTTGACTGTTCTAATTAAGGCTCCCGTGAACCTCTGAGCTGACGAGCTCGGGTGAAGCACCTGTGCGCCTTCTTGAGTGGTACTTAAACCTGTGAATACTTTCAAGGTGGCATTTCAAGCAACCCCGCCAGCTACACGTTGCTCTGCGCTGATGACGGCCAAATAGCCAGAAACACGTGTCCGAAGATATGGCACTTGCCGCACCAACTTATGTTGAAAAACTTTCAAAACTCTACTCAAATTCGTGCTAATGACTGCATTTACCATGATGCCTTGGGGTCACAAATGCTGGAATGGAAGACAGGGTGCTCCCGTTTTGACTGTTGTAATTAAGGCTCCCGTGAGCCTCTGAGCTGACGAGCTCGGGTGAAGCACCTGTGTGCCTTCTTGATTGGTACTTAAACCTGTGAATACTTTCAAGGCGGCATTTCAAGCAACCCCGCCAGCTACATGGTGCTCTTCGCTGATGACGGCCAAATAGCCAGAAACACGTGTCCGAAGATATGGCACTTGCCGCACCAACTTATGTTGAAAAACTTTCAAAACTCTACTCAAATTCGTGCTAATGACTGCATTTACCATGATGCCTTGGGGTCACAAATGCTGGAATGGAAGACAGGGTGCTCCCGTTTTGACTGTTGTAATTAAGGCTCCCGTGAGCCTCTGAGCTGACGAGCTCGGGTGAAGCACCTGTGCGCCTTCTTGAGTGGTACTTAAACCTGTGAATACTTTCAAGGCGGCATTTCAAGCAACCCCGCCAGCTACACGTTGCTCTTCGCTGATGACAGCCAAATAGCCAGAAACACGTGCCCGAAGATACGGCACTTGCCGCACCAACTTATGGTGAAAAACTTTCAAAACTCTATTCAAATTCGTGCTAATGACTGCCTTTACCATGATGCCTTGGGGTCACAAATGCTGGAATGGAAGACAGGGTGCTCCCCGTTTTGACTGTTGTAATTAAGGCTCTCGTGAGCCTCTGAGCTGACGAGCTCGGGTGAAGCACCTGTGCGCCTTCTTGAGTGGTACTTAAACCTGTGAATACTTTCAAGGCGGCATTTCAAGCAACCCCGCCAGCTACACGTTGCTCTTCGCTGATGACGGCCAAATAGCCAGAAACACGTGTCCGAAGATACAGCACTTGCTGCACCAACTTACGGTAAAAAGCTTTCAAAACTCTAATCAAATTCGTGCTAATGACTGCATTTACCATGATGCCTTGGGGTCACAAATGCTGGAATGGAAGACAGGGTGCTCCCCGTTTTGACTGTTGTACTTAAGGCTCCCGTGAGCCTCTGAGCTGACGAGCTCGGGTGAAGCACCTGTGCGCCTTCTTGAGTGGTACTTAAACCTGTGAATACTTTCAAGGCGGATTTTCAAGCAACCCCGCCAGCTACACGTTGCTCTTCGCTGATGACGGCCAAATAGCCAGAAACACGTGTCCGAAGATACGGCACTTGCCGCACCAACTTATGGTGAAAAACTTTCAAAACTCTATTCAAATTCGTGCTAATGACGGCATTTACTATGATGCCTTGGGGTCACTTATGCTGGAATGGAAGACAGGGTGCTCCCCGTTTTGACTGTTGTAATTAAGGCTCCCATGAGCCTCTGAGCTGACGAGCTCGGGTGAAGCATCTGTGTGCCTTCTTGAGTGGTACTTAAACCTGTGAATACTTTCAAGGTGGCATTTCAAGCAACCCCGCCAGCTACACGTTGCTCCTCGCTGATGACGGCCAAATAGCCAGAAACACGTGTCCGAAGACACAGCACTTGCGGCACCAACTTATGGTGAAAAACGTTCAAAACTCTATTCAAATTCATGCTAATGACTGTATTTACCATGATGCCTTGGGGTCACAAATGCTGGAATGGAAGTCAGGGTGCTCCCCGTTTTGACTGTTGTAATTAAGGCTCCCGTGAGCCTCTGAGCTGACAAGCTCGGGTGAAGCACCTGTGCGCCTTCTTGAGTGGTACTTAAACCTGTGAATACTTTCAAGGCAGCATTTCAAGCAACCCCCCCAGCTACACGTTGCTCTTCGCTGATGACGGCCAAATAGCCAGAAACAAGTGTCCGAAGATATGGCACTTGCCGCACCAACTTATGGTGAAAAACTTTCAAAACTCTAATCAAATTCGTGCTAATGACTGCATTTACCATGATGCCTTGGGGTCACAAATGCTGGAATGGAAGACAGGGTGCTCCCCGTTTTGACTGTTGTAATTAAGGCTCCCGAGAACCTCTGAGCTGACGAGCTCGGGTGAAGCACCTGTGCGCCTTCTTGAGTGGTACTTAAACCTGTGAATACTTTCAAGGCGGCATTTCAAGGAACCCCGCCAGCTACACGTTTCTCTTTGCTGATGACGGCCAAATAGCCAGAAACACGTGTCCGAAGATACGTCACTTGCCGCACCAACTTATGGTGAAAAACTTTCAAAACTCTATTCAAATTCGTGCTAATGACGGCATTTACCATGATGCCTTGGGGTCACAAATGCTGGAATATAAGACAGGGTGCTCCCCGTTTTGACTGTTGTAATTAAGGCTCCCGTGAGCCTCTGAGCTGACTAGCTCGGGTGAGGCACCTGTGCACCTTCTTGAGTGGTACTTAAACCTATGAATACTTTCAAGGCGGCATTTCAAGCAACCCCGCCAGCTACACGTTGCTCTTCGCTGATGACGGCCAAATAGCCAGAAACACATGTCCGAAGATACGGCACTTGCCACACCAACTTATGGTGAAAAACTTTCAAAACTCTATTCAAATTCGTGCTAATGACTGCATTTACCATGATGCCTTGGGGTCACAAATGCTGGAATGGAAGACAGGGTGCTCCCCGTTTTGACTGTTGTAATTAAGGCTCCCGTGAGCCTCTGAGCTGACGAGCTCGGGTGAAGCACCTGTGCGCCTTCTTGAGTGGTACTTAAACCTGTGAATACTTTCAAGGTGGCATTTCAAGCAACCCCCCCAGCTACATGTTGCTCTTCGCTGATGACGGCCAAATAGCCACAAACACGTGTCCGAAGATACGACACTTGCCGCACCAACTTATGGTGAAAAACTTTCAAAACTCTATTCAAATTGGTGCTAATGACTGCATTTACCATGATGCCTTGGGGTCACAAATGCTGGAATGGAAGACAGGGTGCTCCCCGTTTTGACTGTTGTAATTAAGGCTCCCGAGAACCTCTGAGCTGACGAGCTCGGGTGAAGCACCTGTGCGCCTTCTTGAGTGGTACTTAAACCTGTGAATACTTTCAAGGCGGCATTTCAAGCAACCCCGCCAGCTACACGTTGCTCTTTGCTGATGACGGCCAAATAGCCAGAAACACGTGTCCGAAGATACGGCACTTGCCGCACCAACTTATGGTGAAAAACTTTCAAAACTCTATTCAAATTCGTGCTAATAACTGCATTTACCATGATGCCTTGGGGTCACAAATGCTGGAATGGAAGACAGGGTGCTCCCCGTTTTGACTGTTGTTATTAAGGCTCCCGAGAACCTCTGAGCTGACGAGCTCGGGTGAAGCACCTGTGCGCCTTCTTGAGTGGTACTTAAACCTGTGAATACTTTCAAGGCGGCATTTCAAGCAACCCCGCCAGCTACACGTTGCTCTGCGCTGATGACGGCCAAATAGCCAGAAACACGTGTCCGAAGATATGGCACTTGCCGCACCAACTTATGTTGAAAAACTTTCAAAACTCTACTCAAATTCGTGCTAATGACTGCATTTACCATGATGCCTTGGGGTCACAAATGCTGGAATGGAAGACAGGGTGCTCCCGTTTTGACTGTTGTAATTAAGGCTCCCGTGAGCCTCTGAGCTGACGAGCTCGGGTGAAGCACCTGTGCGCCTTCTTGATTGGTACTTAAACCTGTGAAAACTTTCAAGGCGGCATTTCAAGCAACCCCGCCAGCTACACGGTGCTCTTCGCTGATGACGGCCAAATAGCCGGAAACACGTGTCCGAAGATACGGCACTTGCCGCACCAACTTATGGTGACAAACTTTCAAAACTCTATTCAAATTCGTGCTAATGACTGCATTTACCATGATGCCTTGGGGTCACAAATACTGGAATGGAAGACAGGTTGCTCCCCGTTTTGACAGTTGTAATTAAGGCTCCCGTGAGCCTCTGAGCTGACGAGCTCGGGTGAAGCACCTGTGCGCCTTCTTGAGTGGTACTTAAACCTGTGAATACTTTCAAGGCGGCATTTCAAGCAACCCCGCCAGCTACACGTTGCTCTTTGCTGATGACGGCCAAATAGCCAGAAACACGTGTCCGAAGATACGGCACTTGCCGCACCAACTTATGGTGAAAAACTTACAAAACTCTATTCAAATTCGTGCTAATAACTGCATTTACCATGATGCCTTGGGGTCACAAATGCTGGAATGGAAGACAGGGTGCTCCCCGTTTTGATTGTTGTAATTAAGGCTCCTGTGAGCCTCTGAGCTGACGAGCTCGGGTGAAGCACCTGAGCGCCTTCTTGAGTGGTACTTAAACCTATGAATACTTTCAAGGCGGCATTTCAAGCAACCCCGCCAGCTACACATTGCTCTTCGCTGATGACGGCCAAATAGCCAGAAACACATGTCCGAAGATACGGCACTTGCCGCACCAACTAATGGTCAAAAACTTTCAAAACTCTATTAAAATTCGTGCTAATGACTGCATTTACCATGATGCCTTGGGGTCACAAATGCTGGAATGGAAGACAGGGTGCTCCCCGTTTCGACTGTTGTAATTAAGGCTCCCGTGAGCCTCTGAGCTGACGAGCTCGGGTGAAGCACCTGTGCGCCTTCTTGAGTGGTACTTAAACCAGTGAATACTTTCAAGGCGGCATTTCAAGCAACCCCGCCAGCTACACGTTGCTCTTCGCTGATGACGGCCAAATAGCCAGAAACACGTGTCCGAAGATACGGCACTTGCCGCACCAACTTATGGTGAAAAACTTTCAAAACTCTATTCAAATCGTACTAATGACTGCATTTACCATGATGCCTTGGGGTCACAAATGCTGGAATGGAAGACAGGGTGCTCCCCGTTTTGACTGTTGTAATTAAGGCTTCCGTGAGCCTCTGAGCTGACGAGCTCGGGTGAAGCATCTGTGCGCCTTCTTGAGTGGTACTTAAACCTGTGAATACTTTCAAGGCGGCATTTCAAGCAACCCCGCCAGCTACACGGTGCTCTTCGCTGATGACGGCCAAATAGCCAGAAACACGTGTTTGAAGATACGGCACTTGCTGCACCAACTTATGGTGATAAACTTTCAAAACTCTATTCAAATTCGTGCTAATGACTGCCTTTACCATGATGCCTTGGGGTCACAAATGCTGGAATGGAAGACAGGGTGCTCCCCGTTTTGACTGTTGTAATTAAGGCTCCCGTGAGCCTCTGAGCTGACGAGGTCGGGTGAAGCACCTGTGCGCCTTCTTGAGTGGTACTTAAACCTGTGAATACTTTCAAGGCGGCATTTCAAGCAACCCCGCCAGCTACATATTGCTCTTCGCTGATGACGGCCAAATAGCCAGAAACACGTGTCCGAAGATACGGCACTTGCCGTACCAACTTATGGTGAAAAACTTTCAAAACTCTATTCAAATTTGTGCTAATGACTGCATTTACCATGATGCCTTGGGGTCACAAATGCTGGAATGGAAGACAGGGTGCTCCCCATTTTGACTTGTAATTAAGGCTCCCGTGAGCCTCTGAGCTGACGAGCTCAGGTGAAGCACCTGTGCACCTTCTTGAGTGGTACTTAAACCTGTGAATACTTTCAAGGCGGCATTTCAAGCAACCCCGCCAGCTACACGTTGCTCTTCGCTGATGATGGCCAAATAGCCAGAAACACGTGTCTGAAGATACGGCACTTGGCGCACCAACTTATGGTGAATAACTTTCAAAACTCTATTCAAATTCGTGCTAATGACTGCATTTACCATGATGCCTTGGGGTCGCAAATGCTGGAATGGAAGACAGGGTGCTCCCCGTTTTGACTGTTGTAATTAAGGCTCCCGTGAACCTCTGAGCTGACGAGCTCGGGTGAAGCACCTGTGCGCCTTCTTGAGTGGTACTTAAACCTGTGAATACTTTCAAGGCGGCATTTCAAGCAACCCCGCCAGCTACACGTTGCTCTGCGCTGATGACGGCCAAATAGCCAGAAACACGTGTCCGAAGATATGGCACTTGCCGCACCAACTTATGTTGAAAAACTTTCAAAACTCTACTCAAATTCGTGCTAATGACTGCATTTACCATGATGCCTTGGGGTCACAAATGCTGCAATGGAAGACAGGGTGCTCCCGTTTTGACTGTTGTAATTAAGGCTCCCGTGAGCCTCTGAGCTGACGAGCTCGGGTGAAGCACCTGTGCGCCTTCTTGAGTGGTACTTAAACCTGTGAATACTTTCAAGGCGGCATTTCAAGCAACCCCGCCAGCTACACGTTGCTCTTCGCTGATGACGGCCAAATAGCCAGAAACAAGTGTCCGAAGATACGGCACTTGCCGCACCAACTTATGGTGAAAAACTTTCAAAACTCTAATCAAATTCGTGCTAATGACTGCATTTACCATGATGCCTTGGGGTCACAAATGCTGGAATGGAAGACAGGGTGCTCCCCGTTTTGACTGTTGTAATTAAGGCTCCCGAGAACCTCTGAGCTGACGAGCTTGGGTGAAGCACCTGTGCGCCTTCTTGAGTGGTACTTAAACCTGTGAATACTTTCAAGGCGGCATTTCAAGGAACCCCGCCAGCTACACGTTTCTCTTCGCTGATGACGGCCAAATAGCCAGAAACACGTGTCCGAAGATACGGCACTTGCCGCACCAACTTATGGTGAAAAACTTTCAAAACTCTATTCAAATCGTGCTAATGACTGCATTTACCATGATGCCTTGGGGTCACAAATGCTGGAATGGAAGACAGGGTGCTCCCCGTTTTGACGGTTGTAATTAAGGCTTCCGTGAGCCTCTGAGCTGACGAGCTCGGGTGAAGCATCTGTGCGCCTTCTTGAGTGGTACTTAAACCTGTGAATACTTTCAAGGCGGCATTTCAAGCAACCCCGCCAGCTACACGGTGCTCTTCGCTGATGACGGCCAAATAGCCAGAAACACGTGTCCGAAGATATGGCACTTGCTGCACCAACTTATGGTGATAAACTTTCAAAATTCTATTCAAATTTGTGCTAATGACTGCCTTTACCATGATGCCTTGGGGTCACAAATGCTGGAATGGAAGACAAGGTGCTCCCCGTTTTGACTGTTGTAATTAAGGCTCCCGTGAGCCTCTGAGCTGACGAGCTCGGGTGAAGCATCTGTGCGCCTTCTTGAGTGGTACTTAAACCTGTGAATACTTTCAAGGCGGCATTTCAAGCAACCCCGCCAGCTACACGGTGCTCTTCGCTGATGACGGCCAAATAGCCAGAAACACGTGTTTGAAGATACGGCACTTGCTGCACCAACTTATGGTGATAAACTTTCAAAACTCTATTCAAATTCGTGCTAATGACTGCCTTTACCATGATGCCTTGGGGTCACAAATGCTGGAATGGAAGACAGGGTGCTCCCTGTTTTGACTGTTGTAATTAAGGCTCCCGTGAGCCTCTGAGCTGACGAGGTCGGGTGAAGCACCTGTGCGCCTTCTTGAGTGGTACTTAAACCTGTGAATACTTTCAAGGCGGCATTTCAAGCAACCCCACCAGCTACATATTGCTCTTCGCTGATGACGGCCAAATAGCCAGAAACACGTGTCCGAAGATACGGCACTTGCCGTACCAACTTATGGTGAAAAACTTTCAAAACTCTATTCAAATTTGTGCTAATGACTGCATTTACCATGATCCCTTGGGGTCACAAATGCTGGAATGGAAGACAGGGTGCTCCCCATTTTGACTTGTAATTAAGGCTCCCGTGAGCCTCTGAGCTGACGAGCTCAGGTGAAGCACCTGTGCACCTTCTTGAGTGGTACTTAAACCTGTGAATACTTTCAAGGCGGCATTTCAAGCAACCCCGCCAGCTACACGTTGCTCTTCGCTGATGACGGCCAAATAGCCAGAAACACGTGTCTGAAGATACGGCACTTGGCGCACCAACTTATGGTGAATAACTTTCAAAACTCTATTCAAATTCGTGCTAATGACTGCATTTACCATGATGCCTTGGGGTCGCAAATGCTGGAATGGAAGACAGGGTGCTCCCCGTTTTGACTGTTGTAATTAAGGCTCCCGTGAACCTCTGAGCTGACGAGCTCGGGTGAAGCACCTGTGCGCCTTCTTGAGTGGTACTTAAACCTGTGAATACTTTCAAGGCGGCATTTCAAGCAACCCCGCCAGCTACACGTTGCTCTGCGCTGATGACGGCCAAATAGCCAGAAACACGTGTCCGAAGATATGGCACTTGCCGCACCAACTTATGTTGAAAAACTTTCAAAACTCTACTCAAATTCGTGCTAATGACTGCATTTACCATGATGCCTTGGGGTCACAAATGCTGCAATGGAAGACAGGGTGCTCCCGCTTTGACTGTTGTAATTAAGGCTCCCGTGAGCCTCTGAGCTGACGAGCTCGGGTGAAGCACCTGTGCGCCTTCTTGAGTGGTACTTAAACCTGTGAATACTTTCAAGGCGGCATTTCAAGCAACCCCGCCAGCTACACGTTGCTCTTCGCTGATGACGGCCAAATAGCCAGAAACAAGTGTCCGAAGATACGGCACTTGCCGCACCAACTTATGGTGAAAAACTTTCAAAACTCTAATCAAATTCGTGCTAATGACTGCATTTACCATGATGCCTTGGGGTCACAAATGCTGGAATGGAAGACAGGGTGCTCCCCGTTTTGACTGTTGTAATTAAGGCTCCCGAGAACCTCTGAGCTGACGAGCTTGGGTGAAGCACCTGTGCGCCTTCTTGAGTGGTACTTAAACCTGTGAATACTTTCAAGGCGGCATTTCAAGGAACCCCGCCAGCTACACGTTTCTCTTCGCTGATGACGGCCAAATAGCCAGAAACACGTGTCCGAAGATACGGCACTTGCCGCACCAACTTATGGTGAAAAACTTTCAAAACTCTATTCAAATCGTGCTAATGACTGCATTTACCATGATGCCTTGGGGTCACAAATGCTGGAATGGAAGACAGGGTGCTCCCCGTTTTGACGGTTGTAATTAAGGCTTCCGTGAGCCTCTGAGCTGACGAGCTCGGGTGAAGCATCTGTGCGCCTTCTTGAGTGGTACTTAAACCTGTGAATACTTTCAAGGCGGCATTTCAAGCAACCCCGCCAGCTACACGGTGCTCTTCGCTGATGACGGCCAAATAGCCAGAAACACGTGTCCGAAGATATGGCACTTGCTGCACCAACTTATGGTGATAAACTTTCAAAATTCTATTCAAATTTGTGCTAATGACTGCCTTTACCATGATGCCTTGGGGTCACAAATGCTGGAATGGAAGACAAGGTGCTCCCCGTTTTGACTGTTGTAATTAAGGCTCCCGTGAGCCTCTGAGCTGACAAGCTTGGGTGAAGCACCTGTGCGCCTTCTTGAGTGGTACTTAAACCTGTGAATACTTTCAGGGCGGCATATCAAGCAACCCCGCCAGCTACACGTTGCTCTTTGCTGATGACGGCCAAATAGCCAGAAACACGTGTCCGAAGATAAGGCACTTGCCGCACCAACTTATGGTGAAAAACGTTCAAAACTCTATTCAAATTCGTGCTAATGACTGCATTTACCATGATGCCTTGGGGTCACAAATGCTGGAATGGAAGACAGGGTGCTCCCCGTTTTGACTGTTGTAATTAAGGCTCCCGTGAGCCTCTGAGCTGACGAGCTCGGGTGAAGCACCTGTGCGCCTTCTTGAGTGGTACTTAAACCTGTGAATACTTTCAAGGCGGCATTTCAAGCAACCCCGCCAGCTACACATTGCTCTTCGCTGATGACGGCCAAATAGCCAGAAACACGTGTCTGAAGATACGGCACTTGCCGCACCAACTTATGGTGAAAAACTTTCAAAACTCTATTCAAATTTGTGCTAATGACTGCATTTACCATGATGCCTTGGGGTCACAAATGCTGGAATGGAAGACAGGGTGCTCCCCATTTTGACTTGTAATTAAGGCTCCCGTGAGCCTCTGAGCTGACGAGCTCAGGTGAAGCACCTGTGCACCTTCTTGAGTGGTACTTAAACCTGTGAATACTTTCAAGGCGGCATTTCAAGCAACCCCGCCAGCTACACGTTGCTCTTCGCTGATGACGGCCAAATAGCCAGAAACACGTGTCTGAAGATACGGCACTTGCCGCACCAACTTATGGTGAAAAACTTTCAAAACTCTATTCAAATTCGTGCTAATGACTGCATTTACCATGATGCCTTGGGGTCGCAAATGCTGGAATGGCAGACAGGGTGCTCCCCGTTTTGACTGTTCTAATTAAGGCTCCCGTGAACCTCTGAGCTGACGAGCTCGGGTGAAGCACCTGTGCGCCTTCTTGAGTGGTACTTAAACCTGTGAATACTTTCAAGGTGGCATTTCAAGCAACCCCGCCATCTACAAGTTGCTCTGCGCTGATGACGGCCAAATAGCCAGAAACACGTGTCCGAAGATATGGCACTTGCCGCACCAACTTATGTTGAAAAACTTTCAAAACTCTACTCAAATTCGTGCTAATGACTGCATTTACCATGATGCCTTGGGGTCACAAATGCTGGAATGGAAGACAGGGTGCTCCCGTTTTGACTGTTGTAATTAAGGCTCCCGTGAGCCTCTGAGCTGACGAGCTCGGGTGAAGCACCTGTGCGCCTTCTTGATTGGTACTTAAACCTGTGAATACTTTCAAGGCGGCATTTCAAGCAACCCCGCCAGCTACACGGTGCTCTTCGCTGATGACGGCCAAATAGCCAGAAACACGTGTCCGAAGATACGGCACTTGCCGCACCAACTTATGGTGACAAACTTTCAAAACTCTAATCAAATTCGTGCTAATGACTGCATTTACCATGATGCCTTGGGGTCACAAATGCTGGAATGGAAGACAGAGTGCTCCCTGTTTTGACTGTTGTAATTAAGGCTCCCGTGAGCCTCTGAGCTGACGAGCTCGGGTGAAGCACCTGTGCGCCTTCTTGAGTGCTACTTAAACCTGTGAATACTTTCAAGGCGGCATTTCAAGCAACCCCGCCAGCTACACGTTGCTCTTCGCTGATGACAGCCAAATAGCCAGAAACACGTGCCCGAAGATACGGCACTTGCCGCACCAACTTATGGTGAAAAACTTTCAAAACTCTATTCAAATTCGTGCTAATGACTGCCTTTACCATGATGCCTTGGGGTCACAAATGCTGGAATGGAAGACAGGGTGCTCCCCGTTTTGACTGTTGTAATTAAGGCTCTCGTGAGCCTCTGAGCTGACGAGCTCGGGTGAAGCACCTGTGCGCCTTCTTGAGTGGTACTTAAACCTGTGAATACTTTCAAGGCGGCATTTCAAGCAAACCCGCCAGCTACACGTTGCTCTTCGCTGATGACGGCCAAATAGCCAGAAACACGTGTCCGAAGATACAGCACTTGCTGCACCAACTTACGGTAAAAAGCTTTCAAAACTCTAATCAAATTCGTGCTAATGACTGCATTTACCATGATGCCTTGGGGTCACAAATGCTGGAATGGAAGACAGGGTGCTCCCCGTTTTGACTGTTGTACTTAAGGCTCCCGTGAGCCTCTGAGCTGACGAGCTCGGGTGAAGCACCTGTGCGCCTTCTTGAGTGGTACTTAAACCTGTGAATACTTTCAAGGCGGATTTTCAAGCAACCCCGCCAGCTACACGTTGCTCTTCGCTGATGACGGCCAAATAGCCAGAAACACGTGTCCGAAGATACGGCACTTGCCGCACCAACTTATGGTGAAAAACTTTCAAAACTCTATTCAAATTCGTGCTAATGACGGCATTTACTATGATGCCTTGGGGTCACAAATGCTGGAATGGAAGACAGGGTGCTCCCCGTTTTGACTGTTGTAATTAAGGCTCCCATGAGCCTCTGAGCTGACGAGCTCGGGTGAAGCATCTGTGTGCCTTCTTGAGTGGTACTTAAACCTGTGAATACTTTCAAGGTGGCATTTCAAGCAACCCCGCCAGCTACACGTTGCTCTTCGCTGATGACGGCCAAATAGCCAGAAACACGTGTCCGAAGACACGGCACTTGCGGCACCAACTTATGGTGAAAAACGTTCAAAACTCTATTCAAATTCATGCTAATGACTGTATTTACCATGATGCCTTGGGGTCACAAATGCTGGAATGGAAGACAGGGTGCTCCCCGTTTTGACTGTTGTAATTAAGGCTCCCGTGAGCCTCTGAGCTGACAAGCTCGGGTGAAGCACCTGTGCGCCTTCTTGAGTGGTACTTAAACCTGTGAATACTTTCAAGGCAGCATTTCAAGCAACCCCGCCAGCTACACGTTGCTCTTCGCTGATGACGGCCAAATAGCCAGAAACAAGTGTCCGAAGATACGGCACTTGCCGAACCAACTTATGGTGAACAACTTTCAAAACTCTAATCAAATTCGTGCTAATGACTGCATTTACCATGATGCCTTGGGGTCACAAATGCTGGAATGGAAGACAGGGTGCTCCCCGTTTTGACTGTTGTAATTAAGGCTCCCGAGAACCTCTGAGCTGACGAGCTCGGGTGAAGCACCTGTGCGCCTTCTTGAGTGGTACTTAAACCTGTGAATACTTTCAAGGCGGCATTTCAAGGAACCCCGCCAGCTACACGTTTCTCTTTGCTGATGACGGCCAAATAGCCAGAAACACGTGTCCGAAGATACGTCACTTGCCGCACCAACTTATGGTGAAAAACTTTCAAAACTCTATTCAAATTCGTGCTAATGACAGCATTTACCATGATGCCTTGGGGTCACAAATGCTGGAATATAAGACAGGGTGCTCCCCGTTTTGACTGTTGTAATTAAGGCTCCGGTGAGCCTCTGAGCTGACTAGCTCGGGTGAAGCACCTGTGCACCTTCTTGAGTGGTACTTAAACCTATGAATACTTTCAAGGCGGCATTTCAAGGAACCCCGCCAGCTACACATTGCTCTTCGCTGATGACGGCCAAATAGCCAGAAACACATGTCCGAAGATACGGCACTTGCCGCACCAACTTATGGTGAAAAACTTTCAAAACTCTATTCAAATTCGTGCTAATGACTGCATTTACCATGATGCCTTGGGGTCACAAATGCTGGAATGGAAGACAGGGTGCTCCCCGTTTTGACTGTTGTAATTAAGGCTCCCGTGAGCCTCTGAGCTGACGAGCTCGGGTGAAGCACCTGTGCGCCTTCTTGAGTGGTACTTAAACCTGTGAATACTTTCAAGGTGGCATTTCAAGCAACCCCCCCAGCTACATGTTGCTCTTCGCTGATGACGGCCAAATAGCCAGAAACACGTGTCCGAAGATACGGCACTTGCAACACCAACTTATGGTGAAAAACTTTCAAAACTCTATTCAAATTGGTGCTAATGACTGCATTTACCATGATGCCTTGGGGTCACAAATGCTGGAATGGAAGACAGGGTGCTCCCCGTTTTGACTGTTGTAATTAAGGCTCCTGTGAGCCTCTGAGCTGAAGAGCTCGGGTGAAGCACCTGTGCGCCTTCTTGAGTGGTACTTAAACCTGTGAATACTTTCAAGGCAGCATTTCAAGCAACCCCGCCAGCTACACGTTGCTCTTCGCTGATGACGGCCAAATAGCCAAAAACAAGTGTCCGAAGATACGGCACTTGCCGCACCAACTTATGGTGAAAAACTTTCAAAACTCTAATCAAATTCATGCTAATGACTGCATTTACCATAATGCCTTGGGGTCACAAATGCTGGAATGGAAGACAGGGTGCTCTCCCGTTTTGACTGTTGTTATTAAGGCTCCCGAGAACCTCTGAGCTGACGAGCTCGGGTGAAGCACCTGTGCGCCTTCTTGAGTTGTACTTAAACCTGTGAATACTTTCAAGGCAGCATTTCAAGCAACCCCGCCAGCTACACGTTTCTCTTCGCTGATGACGGCCAAATAGCCAGAAACACGTGTCCGAAGATACGGCACTTGCCGCACCAACTTAGGGTGAAAAACGTTCAAAACTCTATTCAAATTCGTGCTAATGACGGCATTTACCATGATGCCTTGGGGTCACAAATGCTGGTATATAAGACAGGGTGCACCCCGTTTTGACTGTTGTAATTAAGGCTCCCGTGAGCCTCTGAGCTGACGAGCTCAGGTGAAGCACCTGTGCGCCTTCTTGAGTGGTACTTAAACCTATGAATACTTTCAAGGCGGCATTTCAAGCAACCCCGCCAGCTACACATTGCTCTTCACTGATGACGGCCAAATAGCCAGAAACACATGTCCGAAGATACGGCAGTTGCCGCACCAACTTATGGTGAAAAACTTTCAAAACTCTATTCAAATTCGTGCTAATGACTGCATTTACCATGATGCCTTGGGGTCACAAATGCTGGAATGGAAGACAGGGTGCTCCCCGTTTCGTCTGTTGTAATTAAGGCTCCTGTGAGCCTCTGAGCTGACGAGCTCGGGTGAAGCACCTGTGCGCCTTCTTGAGTGGTACTTAAACCAGTGAATACTTTCAAGGCGGCATTTCAAGCAACCCCGCCAGCTACACGTTGCTCTTCGCTGATGACGGCCAAATAGCCAGAAACACGTGTCCGAAGATACGGCACTTGCCGCACCATCTTATGGTGAAAAACTTTCAAAACTCTATTCAAATTCGTGCTAATGACTGCATTTACCATGATGCCTTGGCGTCACAAATGCTGGAATGGAAGACAGGGTGCTCCCGTTTTGACTGTTGTAATTAAGGCTCCCGTGAGCCTCTGACTGACAAGCTCAGGTAAAGCACCTGTGCACCTTCTTCAGTGGTACTTAAACCTGTGAATACTTTCAAGGTGGCATTTGAAGCAACCCCGCCAGCTACACGTTGCTCTTCGCTGATGACGGCCAAATAGCCAGAAACATGTGTCCGAAGATACGGCACTTGCCACACCAACTTATGGTGAAAAACTTTCAAAACTCTATTCAAATTCGTGCTAATGACTGCATTTACCATGATGCCTTGGGGTCACAAATGCTGGAATGGAAGACAGGGTGCTCCCCGTTTTAACTGTTGTAATTAAGGCTCCCGTGAGCCTCTGAGCTGACGAGCTCGGGTGAAGCACCTGTGCGCCTTCTTGAGTGGTACTTAAACCTGTGAGTTCTTTCAAGGCGGCATTTCAAGCAACCCCGCCAGCTACACGTTGCTCTTCGCTGATGACGGACAAATAGCCAGAAACAAGTGTCCGAAGATACGGCACTTGCCGCACCAGCTTATGGTGAAAAACTTTCAAAACTCTAATCAAATTCGTGCTAATGACTGCATTTACCATGATGCCAGGGGGTCACAAATGCTGGAATGGAAGACAGGGTGCTCCCCGTTTTGACTGTTGTAATTAAGGCTCCCATGAGCCTCTGAGCTGACGAGCTCGGGTGAAGCACCTGTGCGCCTTCTTGAGTGGTACTTATACCTGTGAGTTCTTTCAAGGCGGCATTTCAAGCAACCCCGCCAGCTACACGTTGCTCTTCGCTGATGACGGACAAATAGCCAGAAACAAGTGTCCGAAGATACGGCACTTGCCGCATCAACTTATGGTGAAAAACTTTCAAAACTCTATTCAAATTCGTGCTAATGACGGCATTTACCATGATGCCTTGGGGTCACAAATGCTGGAATGGAAGACAGGGTGCTCCCCGTTTTGACTGTTGTAATTAAGGCTCCCATGAGCCTCTGAGCTGACGAGCTCGGGTGAAGCACCTGTGCGCCTTCTTGAGTGGTACTTAAACCTGTGAATACTTTCAAGGCGGCATTTCAAGCAACCCCGTCGGCTACACGTTGCTCTTCGCTGATGACGGCCAAATAGCCAGAAACACGTGTCCGAAGATACGGCACTTGCCGCACCAACTTATGGTGAAAAACTTTCAAAACTCTAATCAAATTCGTGCTAATGACTGCATTTACCATAATGCCTTGGGGTCACAAATGCTGGAATGGAAGACAGGGTGCTCCCCGTTTTGACTGTTGTTATTAAGGCTCCCGAGAACCTCTGAGCTGACGAGCTCGGGTGAAGCACCTGTGCGCCTTCTTGAGTGGTACTTAAACCTGTGAATACTTTCAAGGCGGCATTTCAAGGAACCCCGCCAGCTACACGTTTCTCTTCGCTGATGACGGCCAAATAGCCAGAAACACGTGTCCGAAGATACGGCACTTGCCGCACCAACTTATGGTGAAAAACTTTCAAAACTCTATTCAAATTCGTGCTAATGACGGCATTTACAATGATGCCTTGGGGTCACAAATGCTGGTATATAAGACAGGGTGCACCCCGTTTTGACTGTTGTAATTAAGGCTCCCGTGAGCCTCTGAGCTGACGAGCTCAGGTGAAGCACCTGTGCGCCTCCTTGAGTGGTACTTAAACCTATGAATACTTTCAAGGCGGCATTTCAAGCAACCCCGCCAGCTACACATTGCTCTTCGCTGATGACGGCCAAATAGCCAGAAACACATGTCCGAAGATACGGCACTTGCCGCACCAACTTATGGTGAAAAACTTTCAAAACTCTATTCAAATTCGTGCTAATGACTGCATTTACCATGATGCCTTGGGGTCACAAATGCTGGAATGGAAGACAGGGTGCTCCCCGTTTCGACTGTTGTAATTAAGGCTCCCGTGAGCCTCTGAGCTGACGAGCTCGGGTGAAGCACCTGTGCGCCTTCTTGAGTGGTACTTAAACCAGTGAATACTTTCAAGGCGGCATTTCAAGCAACCCCGCCAGCTACACGTTGCTCCTCGCTGATGACGGCCAAATAGCCAGAAACACGTGTCCGAAGATACGGCACTTGCCGCACCATCTTATGGTGAAAAACTTTCAAAACTCTATTCAAATTCATGCTAATGACTGCATTTACCATGATGCCTTGGCGTCACAAATGCTGGAATGGAAGACAGGGTGCTCCCGTTTTGACTGTTGTAATTAAGGCTCCCGTGAGCCTCTGAACTGACAAGCTCAGGTAAAGCACCTGTGCACCTTCTTCAGTGGTACTTAAACCTGTGAATACTTTCAAGGTGGCATTTCAAGCAACCCCGCCAGCTACACGTTGCTCTTCGCTGATGACGGCCAAATAGCCAGAAACACGTGTCCGAAGATACGGCACTTGCCACACCAACTTATGGTGAAAAACTTTCAAAACTCTATTCAAATTCGTGCTAATGACTGCATTTACCATGATGCCTTGGGGTCACAAATGCTGGAATGGAAGACAGGGTGCTCCCCGTTTTAACTGTTGTAATTAAGGCTCCCGTGAGCCTCTGAGCTGACGAGCTCGGGTGAAGCACCTGTGCGCCTTCTTGAGTGGTACTTAAACCTGTGAGTTCTTTCAAGGCGGCATTTCAAGCAACCCTGCCAGCTACACGTTGCTCTTCGCTGATGACGGACAAATAGCCAGAAACAAGTGTCCGAAGATACGGCACTTGCCGCACCAACTTATGGTGAAAAACTTTCAAAACTCTAATCAAATTCGTGCTAATGACTGCATTTACCATGATGCCAGGGGGTCAAAAATGCTGGAATGGAAGACAGGGTGCTCCCCGTTTTGACTGTTGTAATTAAGGCTCCCATGAGCCTCTGAGCTGACGAGCTCGGGTGAAGCACCTGTGCGCCTTCTTGAGTGGTACTTAAACCTGTGAGTTCTTTCAAGGCGGCATTTCAAGCAACCCCGCCAGCTACACGTTGCTCTTCGCTGATGACGGACAAATAGCCAGAAACAAGTGTCCGAAGATACGGCACTTGCCGCACCAACTTATGGTGAAAAACTTTCAAAACTCTAATCAAATTCGAGCTAATGACTGCATTTACCATGATGCCAGGGGGTCACAAATGCTGGAATGGAAGACAGGGTGCTCCCCGTTTTGACTGTTGTAATTAAGGCTCCCGTGAGCCTCTGAGCTGACGAGCTCGGGTGAAGCACCTGTGCGCCTTCTTGAGTGGTACTTAAACCTGTAAATACTTTCAAGGCGGCATTTCAAGCAACCCCGCCAGCTACACGTTGCTCTTCGCTGATGACGGCCAAATAGCCAGAAACACGTGTCCGAAGATACAGCACTTGCAGCACCAACTTATGGAGAAAAACTTTCAAAACTCTATTCAAATTCGTGCTAATGACGGCATTTACCATGATGCCTTGGGGTCACAAATGCTGGAATGGAAGACAGGGTGCTCCCCGTTTTGACTGTTGTAATTAAGGCTCCCATGAGCCTCTGAGCTGACGAGCTCGGGTGAAGCACCTGTGCGCCTTCTTGAGTGGTACTTAAACCTGTGAATACTTTCAAGGCGGCATTTCAAGCAACCCCGCCAGCTACACGTTGCTCTTCGCTGATGACGGCCAAATAGCCAGAAACACGTGTCCGAAGATACGGCACTTGCCGCACCAACTTATGGTGAAAAACTTTCAAAACTCTAATCAAATTCGTGCTAATGACTGCATTTACCATGATGCCTTGGGGTCACAAATGCTGGAATGGAAGACAGGGTGCTCCCCGTTTTGACTGTTGTAATTAAGGCTCCCGTGAGCCTCTGAGCTGACGAGCTCGGGTGAAGCACCTGTGCGCCTTCTTGAGTGGTACTTAAACCTGTGAATACTTTCAAGGTGGCATTTCAAGCAACCCCCCCAGCTACATGTTGCTCTTCGCTGATGACGGCCAAATAGCCAGAAACACGTGTCCGATGATACGGCACTTGCCGCACCAACTTATGGTGAAAAACTTTCAAAACTCTATTCAAATTCGTGCTAATGACTGCATTTACCATGATGCCTTGGAGTCACAAATGCTGGAATGGAAGACAGGGTGCTCCCCGTTTTGACTGTTGTAATTAAGGCTCCCTTGAGCCTCTGAGCTGATGAGCTCGGGTGAAGCACCTGTGCGCCTTCTTGATTGGTACTTAAACCTGTGAATACTTTCAAGGCGGCATTTCAAGCAACCCCGCCAGCTACACGGTGCTCTTCGCTGATGACGGCCAAATAGCCAGAAACACGTGTCCGAAGATACGTCACTTGCTGCACCAACTTATGGTGATAAACTTTCAAAACTCTATTCAAATTTGTGCTAATGACTGCATTTACCATGATGCCTTGGGGTCACAAATGCTGGAATGGAAGACAGGGTGCTCCCCGTTTTGACTGTTGTAATTAAGGCTTCCGTGAGCCTCTGAGCTGACGAGCTCGGGTGAAGCACCTGTGCGCCTTCTTGAGTGGTACTTAAACCTGTGAATACTTTCAAGGCGGCATTTCAAGCAACCCCGCCAGCTACACGTTGCTCTTCGCTGATGACAGCCAAATAGCCAGAAACACGTGCCCAAAGATACGGCACGTGCCGCACCAACTTATGGTGAAAAACTTTCAAAACTCTATTCAAATTTGTGCTAATGACTGCCTTTACCATGATGCCTTGGGGTCACAAATGCTGGAATGGAAGACAGGGTGCTCCCCGTTTTGACTGTTGTAATTAAGGCTCTCGTGAGCCTTTGAGCTGACGAGCTCGGGTGAAGCACCTGTGCGCCTTCTTGAGTGGTACTTAAACCTGTGAATACTTTCAAGGCGGCATTTCAAGCAACCCCGCCAGCTACACGTTGCTCTTCGCTGATGACGGACAAATAGCCAGAAACACGTGCCCGAAGGTACGGCACTTGCCGCACCAACTTATGGTGAAAAACTTTCAAAACTCTATTCAAATTCGTGCTAATGACTGCCTTTACCATGATGCCTTGGGGTCACAAATGCTGGAATGGAAGACAAGGTGCTCCCCGTTTTGACTGTTGTAATTAAGGCTCCCGTGAGCCTCTGAGCTGACGAGCTCGGGTGAAGCACCTGTGCGCCTTCTTGAGTGGTACTTAAACCTGTGAATACTTTCAAGGTGACATTTCAAGCAACCCCGCCAGCTACACGTTGCTCTTCACTGATGACGGCCAAATAGCCAGAAACACGTGTCCGAAGATACGGCACTTGCCGCACCAACTTATGGTGAAAAACTTTCAAAACTCTATTCAAATTTGTGCTAATGACTGCATTTACCATGATGCCTTGGGGTCACAAATGCTGGAATGAAAGACACGGTGCTTCCCGTTTTGACTGTTGTAATTAAGGCTCTCGTGAGCCTCTGAGCTGACGAGCTCGGGTGAAGCACCTGTGCGCCTTCTTGAGTGGTACTTAAACCAGTGAATACTTTCATGGCGGCATTTCAAGCAACCCCGCCAGCTACACGTTGCTCTTCGCTGATGACGGCCAAATAGCCAGAAACACGTGTCCGAAGATACGGCACTTGCCGCACCATCTTATGGTGAAAAACTTTCAAAACTCTATTCAAATTCATGCTAATGACTGCATTTACCATGATGCCTTGGGGTCACAAATGCTGGAATGGAAGACAGGGTGCTCCCCGTTTTAACTGTTGTAATTAAGGCTCCCGTGATCCTCTGAGCTGACGAGCTCGGGTGAAGCACCTGTGCGCCTTCTTGAGTGGTACTTAAACCTGTGAGTTCTTTCAAGGCGGCATTTCAAGCAACCCAGCCAGCTACACGTTGCTCTTCGCTGATGACGGACAAATAGCCAGAAACAAGTGTCCGAAGATACGGCACTTGCCGCACCAACTTATGGTGAAAAACTTTCAAAACTCTAATCAAATTTGTGCTAATGACTGCATTTACCATGATGCCTTGGGGTCACAAATGCTGGAATGGAAGACAGGGTGCTCCCCGTTTTGACTGTTGTAATTAAGGCTCCCGTGAGCCTCTGAGCTGACGAGCTCGGGTGAAGCACCTGTGCGCCTTCTTGAGTGGTACTTAAACCTGTGAATACTTTCAAGGCGGCATTTCAAGCAACCCCACCAGCTACACGTTGCTCTTCGCTGATGACGGCCAAATAGCCAGAAACACGTGTCCGAAGATACAGCACTTGTGGCACCAACTTATGGTGAAAAACGTTCAAAACTCTATTCAAATTCGTGCTAATGACTGCATTTACCATGATACCTTGGGGTCACAAATGCTGGAATGGAATACAGGATGCTCCCCGTTTTGAATGTTGTAATTAAGGCTCCCGTGAGCCTATGAGCTGACGAGCTCGGGTGAAGCATCTTTGCGCCTTCTTGAGTGGTACTTAAAGCTGTGAATACTTTCAAGGCGGCATTTCAAGCAACTCCGCCAGATACACATTGCTCTTCGCTGATGACGGCCAAATAGCCAGAAACACGTGTCCGAAGATACGGCACTTGCCGCACCAACTTATGGTGAAAAACTTTCAAAACTCTATTCAAATTCGTGCTAATGACTGCATTTACCATGATGCCTTGGGGTCACAAATGCTGTAATGGAAGACAGGGTGCTCCCCGTTTCGACTGTTGTAATTAAGGCTCCCGTGAGCCTCTGAGCTGAGGAGCTCGGGTGAAGCACCTGTGCGCTTTCTTGAGTGGTACTTAAACCTGTGAATACTTTCAAGGCGGCATTTCAAGCAACCCCGCCAGCTACACGTTGCTCTTCGCTGATGATGGCCAAATAGCCAGAAACACGTGTCCGAAGATACGGCACTTGCCGCACCAACTTATGGTGAAAAACTTTCAAAACTCTAATCAAATTCGTGCTAATGACTGCATTTACCATGATGCCTTGGGGTCACAAATGCTGGAATGGAAGACAGGGTGCTCCCCGTTTCGACTGTTGTAATTAAGGCTCCCGTGAGCCTCTGAGCTGACGAGCTCGGGTGAAGCACCTGTGCGCCTTCTTGAGTGGTACTTAAACCAGTGAATACTTTCATGGCGGCATTTCAAGCAACCCCGCCAGCTACACGTTGCTCTTCGCTGATGACGGCCAAATAGCCAGAAACACGTGTCCGAAGATACGGCACTTGCCGCACCATCTTATGGTGAAAAACTTTCAAAACTCTATTCAAATTCGTGCTAATGACTGCATTTACCATGATGCCTTGGGTTCACAAATGCTGGAATGGAAGACAGGGTGCTCCCCGTTTTAACTGTTGTAATTAAGGCTCCCGTGATCCTCTGAGCTGACGAGCTCGGGTGAAGCACCTGTGCGCCTTCTTGAGTGGTACTTAAACCTGTGAGTTCTTTCAAGGCGGCATTTCAAGCAACCCAGCCAGCTACACGTTGCTCTTCGCTGATGACGGACAAATAGCCAGAAACAAGTGTCCGAAGATACGGCACTTGCCGCACCAACTTATGGTGAAAAACTTTCAAAACTCTAATCAAATTCGTGCTAATGCCTGCATTTACCATGATGCCTTGGGGTCACAAATGCTGGAATGGAAGACAGGGTGCTCCCCGTTTTGACTGTTGTAATTAAGGCTCCCGTGAGCCTCTGAGCTGACGAGCTCGGGTGAAGCACCTGTGCGCCTTCTTGAGTGGTACTTAAACCTGTGAATACTTTCAAGGCGGCATTTCAAGCAACCCCGCCAGCTACACGTTGCTCTTCGCTGATGACGGCCAAATAGCCAGAAACACGTGTCCGAAGATACAGCACTTGCAGCACCAACTTATGGAGAAAAACTTTCAAAACTCTATTCAAATTCGTGCTAATGACGGCATTTACCATGATGCCTTGGGGTCACAAATGCTGGAATGGAAGACAGGGTGCTCCCCGTTTTGACTGTTGTAATTAAGGCTCCCATGAGCCTCTGAGCTGACGAGCTCGGGTGAAGCACCTGTGCGCTTTCTTGAGTGGTACTTAAACCTGTGAATACTTTCAAGGCGGCATTTCAAGCAACCCCGCCAGCTACACGTTGCTCTTCGCTGATGATGGCCAAATAGCCAGAAACACGTGTCCGAAGATACGGCACTTGCCGCACCAACTTATGGTGAAAAACTTTCAAAACTCTAATCAAATTCGTGCTAATGACTGCATTTACCATGATGCCTTGGGGTCACAAATGCAGGAATGGAAGACAGGGTGCTCCCCGTTTTGACTGTTGTAATTAAGGCTCCTGTGAGCCTCTGAGCTGACGAGCTCGGGTGAAGCACCTGTGCGCCTTCTTGAGTGGTACTTAAACCTGTGAATACTTTCAAGGTGGCATTTCAAGCAACCCCCCCAGCTACATGTTGCTCTTCGCTGATGACGGCCAAATAGCCAGAAACACGTGTCCGAAGATACGGCAATGGCCGCACCAACTTATGGTGAAAAACTTTCAAAACTCTATTCAAATTCGTGCTAATGACTGCATTTACCATGATGCCTTGGGGTCACAAATGCTGGAATGGAAGACAGGGTGCTCCCGTTTTGACTGTTGTAATTAAGGCTCCCGTGAGCCTCTGAGCTGATGAGCTCGGGTGAAGCAGCTGTGCGCCTTCTTGATTGGTACTTAAACCTGTGAATACTTTCAAGGCGGCATTTCAAGCAACCCCGCCAGCTACACGGTGCTCTTCGCTGATGACGGCCAAATAGCCAGAAACACGTGTCCGAAGATACGGCACTTGCTGCACCAACTTATGGTGATAAACTTTCAAAACTCTATTCAAATTTGTGCTAATGACTGCATTTACCATGATGCCTTGGGGTCACAAATGCTGGAATGGAAGACAGGGTGCTCCCCGTTTTGACTGTTGTAATTAAGGCTTCCGTGAGCCTCTGAGCTGACGAGCTCGGGTGAAGCACCTGTGCGCCTTCTTGAGTGGTACTTAAACCTGTGAATACTTTCAAGGCGGCATTTCAAGCAACCCCGCCAGCTACACGTTGCTCTTCGCTGATGACTGCAAATAGCCAGAAACACGTGTCCGAAGATACAGCACTTGCTGCACCAACTTATGGTAAAAAACTTTCAAAACTCTAATCAAATTCATGCTAATGACTGCATTTACCATGATGCCTTGGGGTCACAAATGCTGGAATGGAAGACAGGGTGCTCCCCGTTTTAACTGTTGTAATTAAGGCTCCCATGAGCCTCTGAGCTGACGAGCTCGGGTGAAGCATCTGTGCGCCTTCTTGAGTGGTACTTAAACCTGTGAATACTTTCAAGGCGGCATTACAATGAACCCCGCCAGCTACACGGTGCTCTTCGCTGATGACGGCCAAATAGCCAGAAACACGTGTCCGAAGATACGGCACTTGCCGCATCAACTTATGGTGATAAACTTTCAAAACTCTATTCAAATTCGTGCTAATGACTGCATTTACCATGATGCCTTGGGGTCACAAATGCTGTAATGGAAGACAGGGTGCTCCCCGTTTTGACTGTTGTAATTAAGGCTCCCGTGAGCCTCTGAGCTGACGAGCTTGGGTGAAGCACCTATGCGCCTTCTTGAGTGGTACTTAAACGTGTGAATACTTTCAAGGCGCATTTCAAGCAACCCCGCCAGCTACACGTTGCTCTTCGCTGATGACGGCCAAATAGCCAGAAACACTTGCCCGAAGATACAGCATTTGCCGCACCAACTTATGGTGAAAAACTTTGAAAACTCTATTCAAATTAGTGCTAATGACTGCCTTTACCATGACGCCTTGGGGTCACAAATGCTGGAATGGAAGACAAGGTGCTCCCAGTTTTGACTGCTGTAATTAAGGCTCCCGTGAGCCTCTGAGCTGACGAGCTCGGGTGAAGCACCTGTGTGCCTTCTTGAGTGGTACTTACACCTGTGAATACTTTCAAGGCGACATTTCAAGCAACCCCGCCAGATACACGTTGCTCTTCGCTGATGACGGCCAAATAGCCAGAAACACGTGTCCGAAGATACGGCACTTGCCGCACCAACTTATGGTGAAAAACTTTCAAAACTCTAATCAAATTCGTGCTAATGACTGCATTTACCATGATGCCTTGGGGTCACAAATGCTGGAATGGAAGACAGGGTGCTCCCCGTTTTGACTGTTGTAATTAAGGCTCCTGTGAGCCTCTGAGCTGACGAGCTCGGGTGAAGCACCTGTGCGCCTTCTTGAGTGGTACTTAAACCTGTGAATACTTTCAAGGTGGCATTTCAAGCAACCCCCCCAGCTACATGTTGCTCTTCGCTGATGACGGCCAAATAGCCAGAAACACGTGTCCGAAGATACGGCAATTGCCGCACCAACTTATGGTGAAAAACTTTCAAAACTCTATTCAAATTCGTGCTAATGACTGCATTTACCATGATGCCTTGGGGTCACAAATGCTGGAATGGAAGACAGGGTGCTCCCGTTTTGACTGTTGTAATTAAGGCTCCCGTGAGCCTCTGAGCTGATGAGCTCGGGTGAAGCAGCTGTGCGCCTTCTTGATTGGTACTTAAACCTGTGAATACTTTCAAGGCGGCATTTCAAGCAACCCCGCCAGCTACACGGTGCTCTTCGCTGATGACGGCCAAATAGCCAGAAACACGTGTCCGAAGATACGGCACTTGCTGCACCAACTTATGGTGATAAACTTTCAAAACTCTATTCAAATTTGTGCTAATGACTGCATTTACCATGATGCCTTGGGGTCACAAATGCTGGAATGGAAGACAGGGTGCTCCCCGTTTTGACTGTTGTAATTAAGGCTTCCGTGAGCCTCTGAGCTGACGAGCTCGGGTGAAGCACCTGTGCGCCTTCTTGAGTGGTACTTAAACCTGTGAATACTTTCAAGGCGGCATTTCAAGCAACCCCGCCAGCTACACGTTGCTCTTCGCTGATGACTGCCAAATAGCCAGAAACACGTGTCTGAAGATACAGCACTTGCTGCACCAACTTATGGTAAAAAACTTTCAAAACTCTAATCAAATTCATGCTAATGACTGCATTTACCATGATGCCTTGGGGTCACAAATGCTGGAATGGAAGACAGGGTGCTCCCCGTTTTAACTGTTGTAATTAAGGCTCCCATGAGCCTCTGAGCTGACGAGCTCGGGTGAAGCATCTGTGCGCCTTCTTGAGTGGTACTTAAACCTGTGAATACTTTCAAGGCGGCATTACAATGAACCCCGCCAGCTACACGGTGCTCTTCGCTGATGACGGCCAAATAGCCAGAAACACGTGTCCGAAGATACGGCACTTGCCGCATCAACTTATGGTGATAAACTTTCAAAACTCTATTCAAATTCGTGCTAATGACTGCATTTACCATGATGCCTTGGGGTCACAAATGCTGTAATGGAAGACAGGGTGCTCCCCGTTTTGACTGTTGTAATTAAGGCTCCCGTGAGCCTCTGAGCTGACGAGCTTGGGTGAAGCACCTATGCGCCTTCTTGAGTGGTACTTAAACGTGTGAATACTTTCAAGGCGCATTTCAAGCAACCCCGCCAGCTACACGTTGCTCTTCGCTGATGACGGCCAAATAGCCAGAAACACTTGCCCGAAGATACAGCATTTGCCGCACCAACTTATGGTGAAAAACTTTGAAAACTCTATTCAAATTAGTGCTAATGACTGCCTTTACCATGACGCCTTGGGGTCACAAATGCTGGAATGGAAGACAAGGTGCTCCCAGTTTTGACTGCTGTAATTAAGGCTCCCGTGAGCCTCTGAGCTGACGAGCTCGGGTGAAGCACCTGTGTGCCTTCTTGAGTGGTACTTACACCTGTGAATACTTTCAAGGCGACATTTCAAGCAACCCCGCCAGATACACGTTGCTCTTCGCTGATGACGGCCAAATAGCCAGAAACACGTGTCCGAAGATACGGCACTTGCCGCACCAACTTATGGTGAAAAACTTTCAAAACTCTATTCAAATTTGTGCTAATGACTGCATTTTCCATGATGCCTTGGGGTCACAAATGCTGGAATGGAAGACAGGGTGCTCCCCGTTTTGACTGTTGTAATTAAGGCTCTCGTGAGCCTCTGAGCTGACGAGCTCGGGTGAAGCACCTGTGCGCCTTCTTGAGTGGTACTTAAACCTGTGAATACTTTCAAGGCGGCATTTCAAGCAACCCCGCCAGCTACACGTTGCTCTTCGCTGATGACAGCCAAATAGCCAGAAACACGTGACCGAAGATACAGCACTTGCTGCACCAACTTATGGTGAAAAACTTTCAAAACTCTATTCAAATTCGTGCTAATGACTGCATTTACCATGATGCCTTGGGGTCACAAATACTGGAATGGAAGACAGGGTGCTCCCCGTTTTGACTGTTGTAATTAAGGCTCCCATGAGCCTCTGAGCTGACGAGCTCGGGTGAAGCACCTGTGCGGCTTCTTGAGTGGTACTTAAACCTGTGAATACTTTCAAGGCGGCATTTCAAGCAACCCCGCCAGCTACACGTTGCTCTTCGCTGATGACAGCCAAATAGCCAGAAACACGTGCCCGAAGATACGGCACTTGCCGCACCAACTTATGGTGAAAAACTTTCAAAACTCTATTCAAATTCGTGCTAATGACTGCCTTTACCATGATGCCTTGGGGTCACAAATGCTGGAATGGAAGACAGGGTGCTCCCCGTTTTGACTGTTGTAATTAAGGCTCCCGTGAGCCTCTGAGCTGACGAGCTCGGGTGAAGCACCTGTGCGCCTTCTTGAGTGGTACTTAAACCTGTGAATACTTTCAAGGCGGCATTTCAAGCAACCCCGCCAGCTACACGTTGCTCTTCGCTGATGACGGCCAAATAGCCAGAAACACGTGCCCGAAGGTACGCCATTTGCCGCACCAACTTATGGTGAAAAACTTTGAAAACTCTATTCAAATTAGTGCTAATGACTGCCTTTACCATGATGCCTTGGGGTCACAAATGCTGGAATGGAAGACAAGGTGCTCCCCGTTTTGACTGTTGTAATTAAGACTCCCGTGAGCCTCTGAGCTGACGAGCTCGGGTGAAGCACCTGTGCGCCTTCTTGAGTGGTACTTACACCTGTGAATACTTTCAAGGCGGCATTTCAAGCAACCCCGCCAGCTACATGTTGCTCTTCGCTGATGACAGCCAAATAGCCAGAAACACGTGTCCGAAGATACAGCGCTTGCTGCACCAACTTATGGTGAAAAACTTTCAAAACTCTATTCAAATTCGTGCTAATGACTGCATTTACCATGATGCCTTGGGGTCACAAATACTGGAATGGAAGACAGGGTGCTCCCAGTTTTGACTGTTGTAATTAAGGCTCCCGTGAGCCTCTGAGCTGACGAGCTCGGGGGAAGCACCTGTGCGCCTTCTTGAGTGGTACTTAAACCTGTGAATACTTTCAAGGCGGCATTTCAAGCAACCCCGCCAGCTACACGTTGCTCTTCGCTGATGACGGCCAAATAGCCAGAAACACGTGTCCGAAGATACAGCACTTGCTGCACCAACTTATGGTGAAAAACTTTCAAAACTCTATTCAAATTCGTGCTAATGACTGCATTTACCATGATGCCTTGGGGTCACAAATACTGGAATGGAAGACAGGGTGCTCCCAGTTTTGACTGTTGTAATTAAGGCTCCCGTGAGCCTCTGAGCTGACGAGCTCGGGTGAAGCACCTGTGCGCCTTCTTGAGTGGTACCTAAACCTGTGAATACTTTCAAGGCGGCATTTCAAGCAACCCCGCCAGCTACACGTTGCTCTTCGCTGATGACGGCCAAATAGCCAGAAACACGTGTCCGAAGATACGGCACTTGCGGCACCAACTTATGGTGAAAAACTTTCAAAACTTTATTCAAATTCGTGCTAATGACTGCATTTACCATGATGCCTTGGGGTCACAAATGCTGGAATGGAAGACAGGGTGCTCCCCGTTTTGACTGTTGTAATTAAGGCTCCCGTGAGCCTCTGAGCTGACGAGCTGGAGTGAAGCACCTGTGCGCCTTCTTGAGTGGTACTTAAACCTGTGAATACTTTCAAGGCGGCATTTCAAGCAACCCCGCCAGCTACACGTTGCTCTTCGCTGATGACGGACAAATAGCCAGAAACACGTGCCCGAAGGTACGGCACTTGCAGCACCAACTTATGGTGAAAAACTTTCAAAACTCTATTCAAATTCGTGCTAATGACTGCATTTACCATGATGCCTTGGGGTCACAAATGCTGGAATGAAAGACAGGGTGCTTCCCGTTTTGACTGTTGTAATTAAGGCTCCCGTGAGCCTCTGAGCTGACGAGCTCGGGTGAAGCACCTGTGCGCCTTCTTGAGTGGTACTTAAACCTGTGAATACTTTCAAGGTGACATTTCAAGCAACCCCGCCAGCTACACGTTGCTCTTCACTGATGACGGCCAAATAGCCAGAAACACGTGTCCGAAGATACGGCACTTGCCGCACCAACTTATGGTGAAAAACTTTCAAAACTCTATTCAAATTTGTGCTAATGACTGCATTTACCATGATGCCTTGGGGTCACAAATGCTGGAATGAAAGACAGGGTGCTTCCCGTTTTGACTGTTGTAATTAAGGCTCTCGTGAGCCTCTGAGCTCACGAGCTCGGGTGAAGCACCTGTGCGCCTTCTTGAGTGGTACTTAAACCTGTGAATACTTTCAAGGCAGCATTTCAAGCAACCCCGCCAGCTACACGTTGCTCTTCGCTGATGACGGCCAAATAGCCAGAAACATGTGTCCGAAGATACAGCACTTGCTGCACCAACTTATGGTGAAAAACTTTCAAAACTCTATTCAAATTCGTGCTAATGACTGCATTTACCATGATGCCTTGGGGTCTTAAATACTGGAATGGAAGACAGGGTGCTCCCCGTTTTGACTGTTGTAATTAAGGCTCCCGTGAGCCTCTGAGCTGACGAGCTCGGGTGAAGCACCTGTGCGCCTTCTTGAGTGGTACTTAAACCTGTGAATACTTTCAAGGCGGCATTTCAAGCAACCCCACCAGCTACACGTTGCTCTTCGCTGATGACGGCCAAATAGCCAGAAACACGTGTCCGAAGATTCGGCACTTGCGGCACCAACTTATGGTGAAAAACGTTCAAAACTCTATTCAAATTCGTGCTAATGACTGCATTTACCATGATACCTTGGGGTCACAAATGCTGGAATGGAATACAGGGTGCTCCCCGTTTTGACTGTTGTAATTAAGGCTCCCGTGAGCCTCTGAGCTGACGAGCTCGGGTGAAGCAGCTGTGCGCCTTCTTGATTGGTACTTAAACCTGTGAATACTTTCAAGGCGGCATTTCAAGCAACCCCGCCAGCTACACAGTGCTCTTCGCTGATGATGGCCAAATAGCCAGAAACACGTGTCCGAAGATACAGCACTTGCCGCACCAACTTATGGTGACAAACTTTCAAAACTCTAATCAAATTCGTGCTAATGACTGCATTTACCATGATGCCTTGGGGTCACAAATGCTGGAATGGAAGACAGAGTGCTCCCTGTTTTGACTGTTGTAATTAAGGCTCCCGTGAGCCTCTGAGCTGACGAGCTCGGGTGAAGCAGCTGTGCGCCTTCCTGAGTGCTACTTCAACCTGTGAATACTTTCAAGGCGGCATTTCAAGCAACCCCGCCAGCTACACGTTGCTCTTCGCTGATGACAGCCAAATAGCCAGAAACACGTGCCCGAAGGTACGGCACTTGCTGCACCAACTTATGGTGAAAAACTTTCAAAACTCTATTCAAATTCGTGCTAATGACTGCCTTTACCATGATGCCTTGGGGTCACAAATGCTGGAATGGAAGACAGGGTGCTCCCCGTTTTGACTGTTGTAATTAAGGCTCTCGTGAGCCTCTGAGCTGACGAGCTCGGGTGAAGCACCTGTGCGCCTTCTTGAGTGGTACTTAAACCTGTGAATACTTTCAAGGCGGCATTTCAAGCAACCCCGCCAGCTACACGTTGCTCTTCGCTGATGACGGCCAAATAGCCAGAAACACGTGTCCGAAGATACAGCACTTGCTGCACCAACTTACGGTAAAAAGCTTTCAAAACTCTAATCAAATTCGTGCTAATGACTGCATTTACCATGATACCTTGGGGTCACAAATGCTGGAATGGAAGACAGGGTGCTCCCCGTTTTGACTGTTGTACTTAAGGCTCCCGTGAGCCTCTGAGCTGACGAGCTCGGGTGAAGCACCTGTGCGCCTTCTTGAGTGGTACTTAAACCTGTGAATACTTTCAAGGCGGATTTTCAAGCAACCCCGCCAGCTACACGTTGCTCTTCGCTGATGACGGCCAAATAGCCAGAAACACGTGTCCGAAGATACGGCACTTGCCGCACCAACTTATGGTGAAAAACTTTCAAAACTCTATTCAAATTTGTGCTAATGACGGCATTTACTATGATGCCTTGGGGTCACAAATGCTGGAATGGAAGACAGGGTGCTCCCCGTTTTGACTGTTGTAATTAAGGCTCCCATGAGCCTCTGAGCTGACGAGCTCGGGTGAAGCATCTGTGTGCCTTCTTGAGTGGTACTTAAACCTGTGAATACTTTCAAGGTGGCATTTCAAGCAACCCCGCCAGCTACACGTTGCTCTTCGCTGATGACGGCCAAATTGCCAGAAACACGTGTCCGAAGACACGGCACTTGCGGCACCAACTTATGGTGAAAAACGTTCAAAACTCTATTCAAATTCATGCTAATGACTGCATTTACCATGATGCCTTGGGGTCACAAATGCTGGAATGGAAGACAGGGTGCTCCCCGTTTTGACTGTTGTAATTAAGGCTCCCGTGAGCCTCTGAGCTGACAAGCTCGGGTGAAGCACCTGTGCGCCTTCTTGAGTGGTACTTAAACCTGTGAAGACTTTCAAGGCAGCATTTCAAGCAACCCCGCCAGCTACACGTTGCTCTTCGCTGATGACGGCCAAATAGCCAGAAACAAGTGTCCGAAGATACGGCACTTGCCGCACCAACTTATGGTGAAAAACTTTCAAAACTCTAATCAAATTCGTGCTAATGACTGCCTTTACCATGATGCCTTGGGGTCACAAATGCTGGAGTGGAAGACAGGGTGCTTCCCGTTTTGACTGTTGTAATTAAGGCTCTCGTGAGCCTCTGAGCTGACGAGCTCGGGTGAAGCACCTGTGCGCCTTCTTGAGTGGTACTTAAACCTGTGAATACTTTCAAGGCGGCATTTCAAGGAACCCCGCCAGCTACACGTTTCTCTTTGCTGATGACGGCCAAATAGCCAGAAACACGTGTCCGAAGATACGTCACTTGCCGCACCAACTTATGGTGAAAAACTTTCAAAACTCTATTCAAATTCGTGCTAATGACGGCATTTACCATGATGCCTTGGGGTCACAAATGCTGGAATATAAGACAGGGTGCTCCGCGTTTTGACTGTTGTAATTAAGGCTCCCGTGAGCCTCTGAGCTGACGAGCTCGGGTGAAGCACCTGTGCACCTTCTTGAGTGGTACTTAAACCTATGAATACTTTCAAGGCGGCATTTCAAGCAACCCCGCCAGCTACACATTGCTCTTCGCTGTTGACGGCCAAATAGCCAGAAACACATGTCCGAAGATACGGCACTTGCCGTACCAATTTATGGTGAAAAACTTTCAAAACTCTATTCAAATTCGTGCTAATGACTGCATTTACCATGATGCCTTGGGGTCACAAATGCTGGAATGGAAGACAGGGTGCTCCCCGTTTTGACTGTTGTAATTAAGGCTCCCGTGAGCCTCTGAGCTGACGAGCTCGGGTGAAGCACCTGTGCGCCTTCTTGAGTGGTACTTAAACCTGTGAATACTTTCAAGGCGGATTTTCATGCAACCCCGCCAGCTACACGTTGCTCTTCGCTGATGACGGCCAAATAGCCAGAAACACGTGTCCGAAGATACGGCACTTGCCGCACCAACTTATGGTGAAAAACTTTCAAAACTCTATTCAAATTCGTGCTAATGACGGCATTTACTATGATGCCTTGGGGTCACAAATGCTGGAATGGAAGACAGGGTGCTCCCCGTTTTGACTGTTGTAATTAAGGCTCCCATGAGCCTCTGAGCTGACGAGCTCGGGTGAAGCATCTGTGTGCCTTCTTGAGTGGTACTTAAACCTGTGAATACTTTCAAGGGGGCATTTCAAGCAACCCCGCCAGCTACACGTTGCTCTTCGCTGATGACAGCCAAATAGCCAGAAACACGTGCCCGAAGATACGGCACTTGCCGCACCAACTTATGGTGAAAAACTTTCAAAACTCTATTCAAATTCGTGCTAATGACTGCCTTTACCATGATGCCTTGGGGTCACAAATGCTGGAATGGAAGACAGGGTGCTCCCCGTTTTGACTGTTGTAATTAAGGCTCCCGTGAGCCTCTGAGCTGACGAGCTCGGGTGAAGCACCTGTGCGCCTTCTTGAGTGGTACTTAAACCTGTGAATACTTTCAAGGCGGCATTTCAAGCAACCCCGCCAGCTACACGTTGCTCTTCGCTGATGACGGCCAAATAGCCAGAAACACGTGCCCGAAGGTACGCCATTTGCCGCACCAACTTATGGTGTAAAACTTTGAAAACTCTATTCAAATTAGTGCTAATGACTGCCTTTACCATGATGCCTTGGGGTCACAAATGCTGGAATGGAAGACAAGGTGCTCCCCGTTTTGACTGTTGTAATTAAGACTCCCGTGAGCCTCTGAGCTGACGAGCTCGGGTGAAGCACCTGTGCGCCTTCTTGAGTGGTACTTACACCTGTGAATACTTTCAAGGCGGCATTTCAAGCAACCCCGCCAGCTACATGTTGCTCTTCGCTGATGACAGCCAAATAGCCAGAAACACGTGTCCGAAGATACAGCACTTGCTGCACCAACTTATGGTGAAAAACTTTCAAAACTCTATTCAAATTCGTGCTAATGACTGCATTTACCATGATGCCTTGGGGCACAAATACTGGAATGGAAGACAGGGTGCTCCCAGTTTTGACTGTTGTAATTAAGGCTCCCGTGAGCCTCTGAGCTGACGAGCTCGGGTGAAGCACCTGTGCGCCTTCTTGAGTGGTACTTAAACCTGTGAATACTTTCAAGGCGGCATTTCAAGCAACCCCGCCAGCTACACGTTGCTCTTCGCTGATGACGGCCAAATAGCCAGAAACACGTGTCCGAAGATACAGCACTTGCTGCCCCAACTTATGGTGAAAAACTTTCAAAACTCTATTCAAATTCGTGCTAATGACTGCATTTACCATGATGCCTTGGGGTCACAAATACTGGAATGGAAGACAGGGTGCTCCCAGTTTTGACTGTTGTAATTAAGGCTCCCGTGAGCCTCTGAGCTGACGAGCTCGGGTGAAGCACCTGTGCGCCTTCTTGAGTGGTACCTAAACCTGTGAATACTTTCAAGGCGGCATTTCAAGCAACCCCGCCAGCTACACGTTGCTCTTCGCTGATGACGGCCAAATAGCCAGAAACACGTGTCCGAAGATACGGCACTTGCGGCACCAACTTATGGTGAAAAACTTTCAAAACTTTAATCAAATTCATGCTAATGACTGCATTTACCATGATGCCTTGGGGTCACAAATGCTGGAATGGAAGACAGGGTGCTCCCCGTTTTGACTGTTGTAATTAAGGCTCCCGTGAGCCTCTGAGCTGACGAGCTTGGGTGAAGCACCTGTGCGCCTTCTTGAGTGGTACTTAAACCTGTGAATACTTTCAAGGCGGCATTTCAAGCAACCCCGCCAGCTACACGTTGCTCTTCGCTGATGACGGACAAATAGCCGGAAACACGTGCCCGAAGGTACGGCACTTGCAGCACCAACTTATGGTGAAAAACTTTCAAAACTCTATTCAAATTCGTGCTAATGACTGCATTTACCATGATGCCTTGGGGTCACAAATGCTGGAATGAAAGACAGGGTGCTTCCCATTTTGACTGTTGTAATTAAGGCTCCCGTGAGCCTCTGAGCTGACGAGCTCGGGTGAAGCACCTGTGCGCCTTCTTGAGTGGTACTTACACCTGTGAATACTTTCAAGGCGGCATTTCAAGCAACCCCGCCAGCTACATGTTGCTCTTCGCTGATGACAGCCAAATAGCCAGAAACACGTGTCCGAAGATACAGCACTTGCTGCACCAACTTATGGTGAAAAACTTTCAAAACTCTATTCAAAATCGTGCTAATGACTGCATTTACCATGATGCCTTGGGGCACAAATACTGGAATGGAAGACAGGGTGCTCCCAGTTTTGACTGTTGTAATTAAGGCTCCCGTGAGCCTCTGAGCTGACGAGCTCGGGTGAAGCACCTGTGCGCCTTCTTGAGTGGTACTTAAACCTGTGAATACTTTCAAGGCGGCATTTCAAGCAACCCCGCCAGCTACACGTTGCTCTTCGCTGATGACGGCCAAATAGCCAGAAACATGTGTCCGAAGATACAGCACTTGCTGCACCAATGTATGGTGAAAAAATTTCAAAACTCTATTCAAATTCGTGCTAATGACTGCATTTACCATGATGCCTTGGGGTCACAAATACTGGAATGGAAGACAGGGTGCTCCCAGTTTTGACTGTTGTAATTAAGGCTCCCGTGAGCCTCTGAGCTGACGAGCTCGGGTGAAGCACCTGTGCGCCTTCTTGAGTGGTACCTCAACCTGTGAATACTTTCAAGGCGGCATTTCAAGCAACCCCGCCAGCTACACGTTGCTCTTCGTTTATGACGGCCAAATAGCCAGAAACACGTGTCCGAAGATACAGCACTTGCGGCACCAACTTATGGTGAAAAACTTTCAAAACTTTAATCAAATTCGTGCTAATGACTGCATTTACCATGATGCCTTGGGGTCACAAATGCTGGAATGGAAGACAGGGTGCTCCCCGTTTTGACTGTTGTAATTAAGGCTCCCGTGAGCCTCTGAGCTGACGAGCTTGGGTGAAGCACCTGTGCGCCTTCTTGAGTGGTACTTAAACCTGTGAATACTTTCAAGGCGGCATTTCAAGCAACCCCGCCAGCTACACGTTGCTCTTCGCTGATGACGGACAAATAGCCGGAAACACGTGCCCGAAGGTACGGCACTTGCAGCACCAACTTATAGTGAAAAACTTTCAAAACTCTATTCAAATTCGTGCTAATGACTGCATTTACCATGATGCCTTGGGGTCACAAATGCTGGAATGAAAGACAGGGTGCTTCCCATTATGACTGTTGTAATTAAGGCTCTCGTGAGCCTCTGAGCTCACGAGCTCGGGTGAAGCACCTGTGCGCCTTCTTGAGTGGTACTTAAACCTGTGAATACTTTCAAGGCGGCATTTCAAGCAACCCCGCCAGCTACACGTTGCTCTTCGCTGATGACGGCCAAATAGCCAGAAACATGTGTCCGAAGATACAGCACTTGCTGCACCAACTTATGGTGAAAAACTTTCAAAACTCTATTCAAATTCGTGCTAATGACTGCATTTACCATGATGCCTTGGGGTCACAAATACTGGAATGGAAGACAGGGTGCTCCCCGTTTTGACTGTTGTAATTAAGGCTCCCGTGAGCCTCTGAGCTGACGAGCTCGGGTGAAGCACCTGTGCGCCTTCTTGAGTGGTACTTAAACCTGTGAATACTTTCAAGGCGGCATTTCAAGCAACCCCACCAGCTACACGTTGCTCTTCGCTGATGACGGCCAAATAGCCAGAAACACGTGTCCGAAGATACGGCACTTGCGGCACCAACTTATGGTGAAAAACGTTCAAAACTCTATTCAAATTCGTGCTAATGACTGCATTTACCATGATACCTTGGGGTCACAAATGCTGGAATGGAATACAGGGTGCTCCCCGTTTTGACTGTTGTAATTAAGGCTCCCGTGAGCCTCTGAGCTGACGAGCTCGGGTGAAGCACCTGTGCGCCTTCTTGAGTGGTACTTAAACCTGTGAATACTTTCAAGGTGGCATTTCAAGCAACCCCGCCAGCTACACGTTGCTCTTCGCTGATGACGGCCAAATAGCCAGAAACACGTGTCCGAAGATACGGCACTTGCCACACCAACTTATGGTGAAAAACTTTCAAAACTCTATTCAAATTCGTGCTAATGACTGCATTTACCATGATGCCTGGGGGTCACAAATGCTGGAATGGAAGACAGGGTGCTCCCCGTTTTGACTGTTGTAATTAAGGCTCCCGTGAGCCTCTGAGCTGACGAGCTCGGGTGAAGCACCTGTGCGCCTTCTTGAGAGGTACTTAAACCTGTGAATACTTTCAAGGCGGCATTTCAAGCATCCCCGCCAGCTACACGTTGCTCTTCGCTGATGACGGCCAAATAGCCAGAAACACGTGTCCGAAGATACAGCACTTGCAGCACCAACTTATGGTGAAAAACTTTCAAAACTCTATTCAAATTCGTGCTAATGACGGCATTTACCATGATGCATTGGGGTCACAAATGCTGGAATGGAAGACAGGGTGCTCCCCGTTTTGACTGTTGTAATTAAGGCTCCCATGAGCCTCTGAGCTGACGAGCTCGGGTGAAGCACCTGTGCGCCTTCTTGAGTGGTACTTAAACCTGTGAATACTTTCAAGGCGGCATTTCAAGCAACCCCGCCAGCTACACGTTGCTCTTAGCTGATGACGGCCAAATAGCCAGAAACACGTGTCCGAAGATACGGCACTTGCCGCACCAACTTATGGTGAAAAACTTTCAAAACTCTAATCAAATTCGTGCTAATGACTGCATTTACCATGATGCCTTGGGGTCACAAATGCTGGAATGGAAGACAGGGTGCTCCCCGTTTTGACTGTTGTAATTAAGGCTCCCGTGAGCCTCTGAGCTGACGAGCTCGGGTGAAGCACCTGTGCGCCTTCTTGAGTGGTACTTAAACCTGTGAATACTTTCAAGGTGGCATTTCAAGCAACCCCCCCAGCTACATGTTGCTCTTCGCTGATGACGGCCAAATAGCCAGAAACACGTGTCCGAAGATACGGCACTTGCCGCACCAACTTATGGTGAAAAACTTTCAAAACTCTATTCAAATTCGTGCTAATGACTGCATTTACCATGATGCCTTGGGGTCACAAATGCTGGAATGGAAGACAGGGTGCTCCCGTTTTGACTGTTGTAATTAAGGCTCCCGTGAGCCTCTGAGCTGATGAGCTCGGGTGAAGCACCTGTGTGCCTTCTTGATTGGTACTTAAACCTGTGAATACTTTCAAGGCGGCATTAAAAGCAACCCCGCCAGCTACACGGTGCTCTTCGCTGATGACGGCCAAATAGCCAGAAACACGTGTCCGAAGATACGGCACTTGCTGCACCAACTTATGGTGATAAACTTTCAAAACTCTATTCAAATTTGTGCTAATGACTGCATTTACCATGATGCCTTGGGGTCACAAATGCTGGAATGGAAGACAGGGTGCTCCCCGTTTTGACTGTTGTAATTAAGGCTTCCGTGAGCCTCTGAGCTGACGAGCTCGGGTGAAGCACCTGTGCGCCTTCTTGAGTGGTACTTAAACCTGTGAATACTTTCAAGGCGGCATTTCAAGCAACCCCGCCAGCTACACGTTGCTCTTCGCTGATGACAGCCAAATAGCCAGAAACACGTGCACGATGATACGGCACGTGCCGCACCAACTTATGGTGAAAAACTTTCAAAACTCTATTCAAATTTGTGCTAATGACTGCCTTTACCATGATGCCTTGGGGTCACAAATGCTGGAATGGAAGACAGGGTGCTCCCCGTTTTGACTGTTGTAATTAAGGCTCTCGTGAGCCTTTGAGCTGACGAGCTCGGGTGAAGCACCTGTGCGCCTTCTTAAGTGGTACTTAAACCTGTGAATACTTTCAAGGCGGCATTTCAAGCAACCCCGCCAGCTACACGTTGCTCTTCGCTGATGACTGCCAAATAGCCAGAAACATGTGTCCGAAGATACAGCACTTGCTGCACCAACTTATGGTAAAAAACTTTCAAAACTCTAATCAAATTCATGCTAATGACTGCATTTACCATGATGCCTTGGGGTCACAAATGCTGGAATGGAAGACAGGGTGCTCCCCGTTTTAACTGTTGTAATTAAGGCTCCCATGAGCCTCTGAGCTGACGAGCTCGGGTGAAGCATCTGTGCGCCTTCTTGAGTGGTACTTAAACCTGTGAATACTTTCAAGGCGGCATTACAATGAACCCCGCCAGCTACACGGTGCTCTTCGCTGATGACGGCCAAATAGCCAGAAACACGTGTCCGAAGATACGGCACTTGCCGCATCAACTTATGGTGATAAACTTTCAAAACTCTATTCAAATTCGTGCTAATGACTGCATTTACCATGATGCCTTGGGGTCACAAATGCTGGAATGGAAGACAGGGTGCTCCCCGTTTTGACTGTTGTAATTAAGGCTCCCGTGAGCCTCTGAGCTGACGAGCTTGGGTGAAGCACCTATGCGCCTTCTTGAGTGGTACTTAAACCTGTGAATACTTTCAAGGCGGCATTTCAAGCAACCCCGCCAGCTACACGTTGCTCTTCGCTGATGATGGCCAAATAGCCAGAAACACGTGCCCGAAGATACGGCATTTGCCGCACCAACTTATGGTGAAAAACTTTGAAAACTCTATTCAAATTAGTGCTAATGACAGCCTTTACCATGACGCCTTGGGGTCACAAATGCTGGAATGGAAGACAAGGTGCTCCCAGTTTTGACTGCTGTAATTAAGGCTCCCGTGAGCCTCTGAGCTGACGAGCTCGGGTGAAGCACCTGTGCGCCTTCTTGAGTGGTACTTACACCTGTGAATACTTTCAAGGCGACATTTCAAGCAACCCCGCCAGCTACACGTTGCTCTTCGCTGATGACGGCCAAATAGCCAGAAACACATGTCCGAAGATACGGCACTTGCCGCACCAACTTATGGTGAAAAACTTTCAAAACTCTATTCAAATTTGTGCTAATGACTGCATTTTCCATGATGCCTTGGGGTCACAAATGCTGGAATGGAAGACAGGGTGCTCCCCGTTTTGACTGTTGTAATTAAGGCTCTTGTGAGCCTCTGAGCTGACGAGCTCGGGTGAAGCACCTGTGCGCCTTCTTGAGTGGTATTTAAACCTGTGAATACTTTCAAGGCGGCATTTCAAGCAACCCCGCCAGCTACACGTTGCTCTTCGCTGATGACAGCCAAATAGCCAGAAACACGTGTCCGAAGATACAGCACTTGCTGCACCAACTTATGGTGAAAAACTTTCAAAACTCTATTCAAATTCGTGCTAATGACTGCATTTACCATGATGCCTTGGGGTCACAAATACTGGAATGGAAGACAGGGTGCTCCCCGTTTTGACTGTTGTAATTAAGGCTCCCGTGAGCCTCTGAGCTGACGAGCTCGGGTGAAGCACCTGTGCGCCTTCTTGAGTGGTACTTAAACCTGTGAATACTTTCAAGGCGGCATTTCAAGCAACCCCGCCAGCTACATGTTGCTCTTCGCTGATGACAGCCAAATAGCCAGAAACACGTGCCCGAAGATACGGCACTTGCCGCACCAACTTATGGTGAAAAACTTTCAAAACTCTATTCAAATTCGTGCTAATGACTGCCTTTACCATGATGCCTTGGGGTCACAAATGCTGGAATGGAAGACAAGGTGCTCCCCGTTTTGACTGTTGTAATTAAGACTCCCGTGAGCCTCTGAGCTGACGAGCTCGGATGAAGCACCTGTGCGCCATCTTGAGTGGTACTTACACCTGTGAATACTTTCAAGGCGGCATTTCAAGCAACCCCGCCAGCTACACGTTGCTCTTCGCTGATGACAGCCAAATAGCCAGAAACACGTGTCCGAAGATACAGCACTTGCTGCACCAACTTATGGTGAAAAACTTTCAAAACTCTATTCAAATTCGTGCTAATGACTGCATTTACCATGATGCCTTGGGGTCACAAATACTGGAATGGAAGACAGGGTGCTCCCAGTTTTGACTGTTGTAATTAAGGCTCCCCTGAGCCTCTGAGCTGACGAGCTCGGGTGAACCACCTGTGCGCCTTCTTGAGTGGTACTTAAACCTGTGAATACTTTCAAGGCGGCATTTCAAGCAACCCCGCCAGCTACACGTTGCTCTTCGCTGATGACGGCCAAATAGCCAGAAACACGTGTCCGAAGATACAGCACTTGCTGCACCAACTTATGGTGAAAAACTTTCAAAACTCTATTCAAATTCGTGCTAATGACTGCATTTACCATGATGCCTTGGGGTCACAAATACTGGAATGGAAGACAGGGTGCTCCCAGTTTTGACTGTTGTAATTAAGGCTCCCGTGAGCCTCTGAGCTGACGAGCTCGGGTGAAGCACCTGTGCGCCTTCTTGAGTGGTACTTAAACCTGTGAATACTTTCAAGGTGACATTTAAAGCAACCCCGCCAGCTACACGTTGCTCTTCACTGATGACGGCCAAATAGCCAGAAACACGTGTCCGAAGATACGGCACTTGCCGCACCAACTTATGGTGAAAAACTTTCAAAACTCTATTCAAATTTGTGCTAATGACTGCATTTACCATGATGCCTTGGGGTCACAAATGCTGGAATGAAAGACACGGTGCTTCCCGTTTTGACTGTTGTAATTAAGGCTCTCGTGAGCCTCTGAGCTGACGAGCTCGGGTGAAGCACCTGTGCGCCTTCTTGAATGGTACTTAAACCTGTGAATACTTTCAAGGCGGCATTTCAAGCAACCCCGCCAGCTACACGGTGCTCTTCGCTGATGACGGCCAAATAGCCAGAAACACGTTTCCGAAGATACGGCACTTGCTGCACCAACTTATGGTGATAAACTTTCAAAACTCTATTCAAATTTGTGCTAATGACTGCATTTACCATGATGCCTTGGGGTCACAAATGCTGGAATGGAAGACAGGGTGCTCCCCGTTTTGATTGTTGTAATTAAGGCTTCCGTGAGCCTCTGAGCTGACGAGCTCGGGTGAAGCACCTGTGCGCCTTCTTGAGTGGTACTTAAACCTGTGAATACTTTCAAGGCGGCATTTCAAGCAACCCCGCCAGCTACACGTTGCTCTTCGCTGATGACAGCCAAATAGCCAGAAACACGTGCACGATGATACGGCACGTGCCGCACCAACTTATGGTGAAAAACTTTCAAAACTCTATTCAAATTTGTGCTAATGACTGCCTTTACCATGATGCCTTGGGGTCACAAATGCTGGAATGGAAGACAGGGTGCTCCCCGTTTTGACTGTTGTAATTAAGGCTCTCGTGAGCCTTTGAGCTGACGAGCTCGGGTGAAGCACCTGTGCGCCTTCTTAAGTGGTACTTAAACCTGTGAATACTTTCAAGGCGGCATTTCAAGCAACCCCGCCAGCTACACGTTGCTCTTCGCTGATGACTGCCAAATAGCCAGAAACATGTGTCCGAAGATACAGCACTTGCTGCACCAACTTATGGTAAAAAACTTTCAAAACTCTAATCAAATTCATGCTAATGACTGCATTTACCATGATGCCTTGGGGTCACAAATGCTGGAATGGAAGACAGGGTGCTCCCCGTTTTAACTGTTGTAATTAAGGCTCCCATGAGCCTCTGAGCTGACGAGCTCGGGTGAAGCATCTGTGCGCCTTCTTGAGTGGTACTTAAACCTGTGAATACTTTCAAGGCGGCATTACAATGAACCCCGCCAGCTACACGGTGCTCTTCGCTGATGACGGCCAAATAGCCAGAAACACGTGTCCGAAGATACGGCACTTGCCGCATCAACTTATGGTGATAAACTTTCAAAACTCTATTCAAATTCGTGCTAATGACTGCCTTTACCATGATGCCTTGGGGTCACAAATGCTGGAATGGAAGACAGGGTGCTCCCCGTTTTGACTGTTGTAATTAAGGCTCCCGTGAGCCTCTGAGCTGACGAGCTTGGGTGAAGCACCTATGCGCCTTCTTGAGTGGTACTTAAACCTGTGAATACTTTCAAGGCGGCATTTCAAGCAACCCCGCCAGCTACACGTTGCTCTTCGCTGATGATGGCCAAATAGCCAGAAACACGTGCCCGAAGATACGGCATTTGCCGCACCAACTTATGGTGAAAAACTTTGAAAACTCTATTCAAATTAGTGCTAATGACTGCCTTTACCATGACGCCTTGGGGTCACAAATGCTGGAATGGAAGACAAGGTGCTCCCAGTTTTGACTGCTGTAATTAAGGCTCCCGTGAGCCTCTGAGCTGACGAGCTCGGGTGAAGCACCTGTGCGCCTTCTTGAGTGGTACTTACACCTGTGAATACTTTCAAGGCGACATTTCAAGCAACCCCGCCAGCTACACGTTGCTCTTCGCTGATGACGGCCAAATAGCCAGAAACACATGTCCGAAGATACGGCACTTGCCGCACCAACTTATGGTGAAAAACTTTCAAAACTCTATTCAAATTTGTGCTAATGACTGCATTTTCCATGATGCCTTGGGGTCACAAATGCTGGAATGGAAGACAGGGTGCTCCCCGTTTTGACTGTTGTAATTAAGGCTCTCGTGAGCCTCTGAGCTGACGAGCTCGGGTGAAGCACCTGTGCGCCTTCTTGAGTGGTATTTAAACCTGTGAATACTTTCAAGGCGGCATTTCAAGCAACCCCGCCAGCTACACGTTGCTCTTCGCTGATGACAGCCAAATAGCCAGAAACACGTGTCCGAAGATACAGCACTTGCTGCACCAACTTATGGTGAAAAACTTTCAAAACTCTATTCAAATTCGTGCTAATGACTGCATTTACCATGATGCCTTGGGGTCACAAATACTGGAATGGAAGACAGGGTGCTCCCCGTTTTGACTGTTGTAATTAAGGCTCCCGTGAGCCTCTGAGCTGACGAGCTCGGGTGAAGCACCTGTGCGCCTTCTTGAGTGGTACTTAAACCTGTGAATACTTTCAAGGCGGCATTTCAAGCAACCCCGCCAGCTACATGTTGCTCTTCGCTGATGACAGCCAAATAGCCAGAAACACGTGCCCGAAGATACGGCACTTGCCGCACCAACTTATGGTGAAAAACTTTCAAAACTCTATTCAAATTCGTGCTAATGACTGCCTTTACCATGATGCCTTGGGGTCACAAATGCTGGAATGGAAGACAAGGTGCTCCCCGTTTTGACTGTTGTAATTAAGACTCCCGTGAGCCTCTGAGCTGACGAGCTCGGATGAAGCACCTGTGCGCCTTCTTGAGTGGTACTTACACCTGTGAATACTTTCAAGGCGGCATTTCAAGCAACCCCGCCAGCTACACGTTGCTCTTCGCTGATGACAGCCAAATAGCCAGAAACACGTGTCCGAAGATACAGCACTTGCTGCACCAACTTATGGTGAAAAACTTTCAAAACTCTATTCAAATTTGTGCTAATGACTGCATTTACCATGATGCCTTGGGGTCACAAATACTGGAATGGAAGACAGGGTGCTCCCAGTTTTGACTGTTGTAATTAAGGCTCCCCTGAGCCTCTGAGCTGACGAGCTCGGGTGAACCACCTGTGCGCCTTCTTGAGTGGTACTTAAACCTGTGAATACTTTCAAGGCGGCATTTCAAGCAACCCCGCCAGCTACACGTTGCTCTTCGCTGATGACGGCCAAATAGCCAGAAACACGTGTCCGAAGATACAGCACTTGCTGCACCAACTTATGGTGAAAAACTTTCAAAACTCTATTCAAATTCGTGCTAATGACTGCATTTACCATGATGCCTTGGGGTCACAAATACTGGAATGGAAGACAGGGTGCTCCCAGTTTTGACTGTTGTAATTAAGGCTCCCGTGAGCCTCTGAGCTGACGAGCTCGGGTGAAGCACCTGTGCGCCTTCTTGAGTGGTACTTAAACCTGTGAATACTTTCAAGGTGACATTTAAAGCAACCCCGCCAGCTACACGTTGCTCTTCACTGATGACGGCCAAATAGCCAGAAACACGTGTCCGAAGATACGGCACTTGCCGCACCAACTTATGGTGAAAAACTTTCAAAACTCTATTCAAATTTGTGCTAATGACTGCATTTACCATGATGCCTTGGGGTCACAAATGCTGGAATGAAAGACACGGTGCTTCCCGTTTTGACTGTTGTAATTAAGGCTCTCGTGAGCCTCTGAGCTGACGAGCTCGGGTGAAGCACCTGTGCGCCTTCTTGAGTGGTACTTAAACCTGTGAATACTTTCAAGGCGGCATTTCAAGCAACCCCGCCAGCTACATGTTGCTCTTCGCTGATGACGGCCAAATAGCCAGAAACATGTGTCCAAAGATACAGCACTTGCTGCACCAACTTATGGTGAAAAACTTTCAAAACTCTATTCAAATTCGTGCTAATGACTGCATTTACCATGATGCTTTGGGGTCACAAATACTGGAATGGAAGACAGGGTGCTCCCCGTTTTGACTGTTGTAATTAAGGCTCCCGTGAGCCTCTGAGCTGACGAGCTCGGGTGAAGCACCTGTGCGCCTTCTTGAGTGGTACTTAAACCTGTGAATACTTTCAAGGCGGCATTTCAAGCAACCCCCCCAGCTACACGTTGCTCTTCGCTGATGACGGCCAAATAGCCAGAAACACGTGTCCGAAGATACGGCACTTGCGGCACCAACTTATGGTGAAAAACGTTCAAAACTCTATTCAAATTCGTGCTGATGACTGCATTTACCATGATACCTTGGGGTCACAAATGCTGGAATGGAATACAGGGTGCTCCCTGTTTTGACTGTTGTAATTAAGGCTCCCGTGAGCCTCTGAGCTGACGAGCTCTTGTGAAGCATCTTTGCGCCTTCTTGAGTGGTACTTAAACGTGTGAATACTTTCAAGGCGGCATTTCAAGCAACCCCGCCAGGTACACAGTGCTCTTCACTGATGACGGCCAAATAGCCAGAAACACGTGTCCGAAGATACGGCACTTGCCGCACCAACTTATGGTGATAAACTTTCAAAACTCTATTCAAATTCGTGCTAATGACTGCATTTACCATGATGCCTTGGGGTCACAAATGCTGGAATGGAAGACAGGGTCCTCCCCGTTTTGACTGTTGTAATTAAGGCTCCCGTGAGCCTCTGAGCTGACGAGCTCGGGTGAAGCACCTGTGCGCCTTCTTGAGTGGTACTTAAACCTGTGAATACTTTCAAGGCGGCATTTCAAGCAACTCCGCCAGCTACACATTGCTCTTCGCTGATGACGGCCAAATAGCCAGAAACACGTGTCCGAAGATACGGCACTTGCCGCACCAACTTGTGGTGAAAAACTTTCAAAACTCTATTGAAATTCGTGCTAATGACGGCATTTACCATGATGCCTTGGGGTCACAAATGCTGGAATGGAAGACAGGGTGCTCCCCATTTTGACTGTTGTAATTAAGGCTCCCGTGAGCCTCTGACCTGACGAGCTCAGATGAAGCACCTGTGTGCCTTCTTGAGTGGTACTTAAACCTGTGAATACTTTCAAGGCGGCATTTCAAGAAACCCCGCCAGCTACACGTTGCTCATCGCTGATGACGGCCAAATAGCCAGAAACACGTGTCCGAAGATACGGCACTTGCCGCACCAACTTATGGTGAAAAACTTTCAAAACTCTATTCAAATTCGTGCTAATGACTGCATTTACCATGATGCCTTGGGCTCACAAATGCTGGAATGGAAGACAGGGTGCTCCCCGTTTTGACAGTTGTAATTGAGACTCCCTTGAGCCTCTGAGCTGACGAGCTTGGATGAAGCACCTGTGTGCCTTTTTGAGTGGTACTTAAACCTGTGAATACTTTCAAGGCAGCATTTCAAGCAACCCCGCCAGCTACACGTTTCTCTTCGCTGATGACGGCCAAATAGCCAGAAACACGTGTCCGAAGATACGTCACTTGCCGCACCAACTTATGGTGAAAAACTATCAAAACTCTATTCAAATTTGTGCCAATGACTGCATTTACCATGATGCCTTGGGGTCACAAATGCTGGAATGGAAGACAGGGTGCTCCCCGTTTTCACTGATGTAATTAAGGCTCCCGTGAGCCTCTGAGCTGACGAGCTCGGGTGAAGCACCTGTGCGCCTTCTTGAGTGGTACTTAAACCTATGAATACTTTCAAGGCGGCATTTCAAGCAACCCCGCCAGCTACACATTGCTCTTCGCTGATGACGGCCAAATAGCCAGAAACACATGTCCGAAGATACGGCACTTGCCGCACCAACTTATGGTGAAAAACTTTCAAAACTCTATTCAAATTCGTGCTAATGACTGCATTTACCATGATGCCTTGGGGTCACAAATGCTGGAATGGAAGACAGGGTGCTCCCCGTTTCGACTGTTGTAATTAAGGCTCCCGTGAGCCTCTGAGCTGACGAGCTCGGGTGAAGCACCTGTGCGCCTTCTTGAGTGGTACTTAAACCAGTGAATACTTTCAAGGCGGCATTTCAAGCAACCCCGCCAGCTACACGTTGCTCTTCGCTGATGACGGCCAAATAGCCAGAAACACGTGTCCGAAGATACGGCACTTGCCGCACCATCTTATGGTGAAAAACTTTCAAAACTCTATTCAAATTCGTGCTAATGACTGCATTTACCATGATGCCTTGGCGTCACAAATGCTGGAATGGAAGACAGGGTGCTCCCGTTTTGACTGTTGTAATTAAGGCTCCCGTGAGCCTCTGAACTGACAAGCTCAGGTAAAGCACCTGTGCACCTTCTTCAGTGGTACTTAAACCTGTGAATACTTTCAAGGTGGCATTTCAAGCAACCCCGCCAGCTACACGTTGCTCTTCGCTGATGACGGCCAAATAGCCAGAAACACGTGTCCGAAGATACGGCACTTGCCACACCAACTTATGGTGAAAAACTTTCAAAACTCTATTCAAATTCGTGCTAATGACTCCATTTACCATGATGCCTTGGGGTCACAAATGCTGGAATGGAAGACAGGGTGCTCCCCGTTTTAACTGTTGTAATTAAGGCTCCCGTGAGCCTCTGAGCTGACGAGCTCGGGTGAAGCACCTGTGCGCCTTCTTGAGTGGTATATAAACCTGTGAGTTCTTTCAAGGCGGCATTTCAAGCAACCCCGCCAGCTACACGTTGCTCTTCGCTGATGACGGACAAATAGCCAGAAACAAGTGTCCGAAGGTACGGCACTTGCCGCACCAACTTATGGTGAAAAACTTTCAAAACTCTAATCAAATTCGTGCTAATGACTGCATTTACCATGATGCCAGGGGGTCACAAATGCTGGAATGAAAGACAGGGTGCTCCCCGTTTTGACTGTTGTAATTAAGGCTCCCGTGAGCCTCTGAGCTGACGAGCTCGGGTGAAGCACCTGTGCGCCTTCTTGAGTGGTACTTAAACCTGTGAATACTTTCAAGGCGGCATTTCAAGCAACCCCGCCAGCTACACGTTGCTCTTCGCTGATGACGGCCAAATAGCCAGAAACACGTGTCCGAAGATACAGCACTTGCAGCACCAACTTATGGAGAAAAACTTTCAAAACTCTATTCAAATTCGTGCTAATGACGGCATTTACCATGATGCCTTGGGGTCACAAATGCTGGAATGGAAGACAGGGTGCTCCCCGTTTTGACTGTTGTATTTAAGGCTCCCATGAGCCTCTGAGCTGACGAGCTCGGATGAAGCACCTGTGCGCTTTCTTGAGTGGTACTTAAACCTGTGAATACTTTCAAGGCGGCATTTCAAGCAACCCCGCCAGCTACACGTTGCTCTTCGCTGATGATGGCCAAATAGCCAGAAACACGTGTCCGAAGATACAGCACTTGCCGCACCAACTTATGGTGAAAAACTTTCAAAACTCTATTCAAATTCGTGCTAATGACTGCATTTACCATGATGCCTTGGGGTCACAAATGCTGGAATGGAAGACAGGGTGCTCCCCGTTTTGACTGTTGTAATTAAGGCTCCCGTGAGCCTCTGAGCTGACGAGCTCAGGTGAAGCACCTGTGCGCCTTCTTGAGTGGTACTTAAACCTGTGAATACTTTCAAGGTGGCATTTCAAGCAACCCCCCCAGCTACATGTTGCTCTACGCTGATGACGGCCAAATAGCCAGAAACACGTGTCCGAAGATACGGCACTTGCTGCACCAACTTATGGTGAAAAACTTTCAAAACTCTATTCAAATTCGTGCTAATGACTGCATTTACCATGATGCCTTGGGGTCACAAATGCTGGAATGGAAGACAGGGTGCTCCCGTTTTGACTGTTGTAATTAAGGCTCCCGTGAGCCTCTGAGCTGATGAGCTCGGGTTAAGCACCTGTGCGCCTTCTTGATTGGTACTTAAACCTGTGAATACTTTCAAGGCGGCATTTCAAGCAACCCCGCCAGCTACACGGTGCTCTTCGCTGATATCGGCCAAATAGCCAGAAACACGTGTCCGAAGATACGGCACTTGCTGCACCAACTTATGGTGATAAACTTTCAAAACTCTATTCAAATTTGTGCTAATGACTGCATTTACCATGATGCCTTGGGGTCACAAATGCTGGAATGGAAGACAGGGTGCTCCCCGTTTTGACTGTTGTAATTAAGGCTTCCGTGAGCCTCTGAGCTGACGAGCTCGGGTGAAGCACCTGTGCGCCTTCTTGAGTGGTACTTAAACCTGTGAATACTTTCAAGGCGGCATTTCAAGCAACCCCGCCAGCTACACGTTGCTCTTCGCTGATGACAGCCAAATAGCCAGAAACACGTGCCCGAAGATACGGCACGTGCCGCACCAACTTATGGTGAAAAACTTTCAAAACTCTATTCAAATTTGTGCTAATGACTGCCTTTACCATGATGCCTTGGGGTCACAAATGCTGGAATGGAAGACAGGGTGCTCCCCGTTTTGACTGTTGTAATTAAGGCTCTCGTGAGCCTCTGAGCTGACGAGCTCGGGTGAAGCACCTGTGCGCCTTCTTGAGTGGTACTTAAACCTGTGAATACTTTCAAGGCGGCATTTCAAGCAACCCCGCCAGCTACACGTTGCTCTTCGCTGATGACGGCCAAATAGCCAGAAACATGTGTCCAAAGATACAGCACTTGCTGCACCAACTTATGGTGAAAAACTTTCAAAACTCTATTCAAATTCGTGCTAATGACTGCATTTACCATGATGCTTTGGGGTCACAAATACTGGAATGGAAGACAGGGTGCTCCCCGTTTTGACTGTTGTAATTAAGGCTCCCGTGAGCCTCTGAGCTGACGAGCTCGGGTGAAGCACCTGTGCGCCTTCTTGAGTGGTACTTAAACCTGTGAATACTTTCAAGGCGGCATTTCAAGCAACCCCCCCAGCTACACGTTGCTCTTCGCTGATGACGGCCAAATAGCCAGAAACACGTGTCCGAAGATACGGCACTTGCGGCACCAACTTATGGTGAAAAACGTTCAAAACTCTATTCAAATTCGTGCTGATGACTGCATTTACCATGATACCTTGGGGTCACAAATGCTGGAATGGAATACAGGGTGCTCCCTGTTTTGACTGTTGTAATTAAGGCTCCCGTGAGCCTCTGAGCTGACGAGCTCTTGTGAAGCATCTTTGCGCCTTCTTGAGTGGTACTTAAACGTGTGAATACTTTCAAGGCGGCATTTCAAGCAACCCCGCCAGGTACACAGTGCTCTTCACTGATGACGGCCAAATAGCCAGAAACACGTGTCCGAAGATACGGCACTTGCCGCACCAACTTATGGTGATAAACTTTCAAAACTCTATTCAAATTCGTGCTAATGACTGCATTTACCATGATGCCTTGGGGTCACAAATGCTGGAATGGAAGACAGGGTCCTCCCCGTTTTGACTGTTGTAATTAAGGCTCCCGTGAGCCTCTGAGCTGACGAGCTCGGGTGAAGCACCTGTGCGCCTTCTTGAGTGGTACTTAAACCTGTGAATACTTTCAAGGCGGCATTTCAAGCAACTCCGCCAGCTACACATTGCTCTTCGCTGATGACGGCCAAATAGCCAGAAACACGTGTCCGAAGATACGGCACTTGCCGCACCAACTTGTGGTGAAAAACTTTCAAAACTCTATTGAAATTCGTGCTAATGACGGCATTTACCATGATGCCTTGGGGTCACAAATGCTGGAATGGAAGACAGGGTGCTCCCCATTTTGACTGTTGTAATTAAGGCTCCCGTGAGCCTCTGACCTGACGAGCTCAGATGAAGCACCTGTGTGCCTTCTTGAGTGGTACTTAAACCTGTGAATACTTTCAAGGCGGCATTTCAAGAAACCCCGCCAGCTACACGTTGCTCATCGCTGATGACGGCCAAATAGCCAGAAACACGTGTCCGAAGATACGGCACTTGCCGCACCAACTTATGGTGAAAAACTTTCAAAACTCTATTCAAATTCGTGCTAATGACTGCATTTACCATGATGCCTTGGGCTCACAAATGCTGGAATGGAAGACAGGGTGCTCCCCGTTTTGACAGTTGTAATTGAGACTCCCTTGAGCCTCTGAGCTGACGAGCTTGGATGAAGCACCTGTGTGCCTTTTTGAGTGGTACTTAAACCTGTGAATACTTTCAAGGCAGCATTTCAAGCAACCCCGCCAGCTACACGTTTCTCTTCGCTGATGACGGCCAAATAGCCAGAAACACGTGTCCGAAGATACGTCACTTGCCGCACCAACTTATGGTGAAAAACTATCAAAACTCTATTCAAATTTGTGCCAATGACTGCATTTACCATGATGCCTTGGGGTCACAAATGCTGGAATGGAAGACAGGGTGCTCCCCGTTTTCACTGATGTAATTAAGGCTCCCGTGAGCCTCTGAGCTGACGAGCTCGGGTGAAGCACCTGTGCGCCTTCTTGAGTGGTACTTAAACCTATGAATACTTTCAAGGCGGCATTTCAAGCAACCCCGCCAGCTACACATTGCTCTTCGCTGATGACGGCCAAATAGCCAGAAACACATGTCCGAAGATACGGCACTTGCCGCACCAACTTATGGTGAAAAACTTTCAAAACTCTATTCAAATTCGTGCTAATGACTGCATTTACCATGATGCCTTGGGGTCACAAATGCTGGAATGGAAGACAGGGTGCTCCCCGTTTCGACTGTTGTAATTAAGGCTCCCGTGAGCCTCTGAGCTGACGAGCTCGGGTGAAGCACCTGTGCGCCTTCTTGAGTGGTACTTAAACCAGTGAATACTTTCAAGGCGGCATTTCAAGCAACCCCGCCAGCTACACGTTGCTCTTCGCTGATGACGGCCAAATAGCCAGAAACACGTGTCCGAAGATACGGCACTTGCCGCACCATCTTATGGTGAAAAACCTTCAAAACTCTATTCAAATTCGTGCTAATGACTGCATTTACCATGATGCCTTGGCGTCACAAATGCTGGAATGGAAGACAGGGTGCTCCCGTTTTGACTGTTGTAATTAAGGCTCCCGTGAGCCTCTGAACTGACAAGCTCAGGTAAAGCACCTGTGCACCTTCTTCAGTGGTACTTAAACCTGTGAATACTTTCAAGGTGGCATTTCAAGCAACCCCGCCAGCTACACGTTGCTCTTCGCTGATGACGGCCAAATAGCCAGAAACACGTGTCCGAAGATACGGCACTTGCCACACCAACTTATGGTGAAAAACTTTCAAAACTCTATTCAAATTCGTGCTAATGACTCCATTTACCATGATGCCTTGGGGTCACAAATGCTGGAATGGAAGACAGGGTGCTCCCCGTTTTAACTGTTGTAATTAAGGCTCCCGTGAGCCTCTGAGCTGACGAGCTCGGGTGAAGCACCTGTGCGCCTTCTTGAGTGGTATATAAACCTGTGAGTTCTTTCAAGGCGGCATTTCAAGCAACCCCGCCAGCTACACGTTGCTCTTCGCTGATGACGGACAAATAGCCAGAAACAAGTGTCCGAAGGTACGGCACTTGCCGCACCAACTTATGGTGAAAAACTTTCAAAACTCTAATCAAATTCGTGCTAATGACTGCATTTACCATGATGCCAGGGGGTCACAAATGCTGGAATGGAAGACAGGGTGCTCCCCGTTTTGACTGTTGTAATTAAGGCTCCCGTGAGCCTCTGAGCTGACGAGCTCGGGTGAAGCACCTGTGCGCCTTCTTGAGTGGTACTTAAACCTGTGAATACTTTCAAGGCGGCATTTCAAGCAACCCCGCCAGCTACACGTTGCTCTTCGCTGATGACGGCCAAATAGCCAGAAACACGTGTCCGAAGATACAGCACTTGCAGCACCAACTTATGGAGAAAAACTTTCAAAACTCTATTCAAATTCGTGCTAATGACGGCATTTACCATGATGCCTTGGGGTCACAAATGCTGGAATGGAAGACAGGGTGCTCCCCGTTTTGACTGTTGTATTTAAGGCTCCCATGAGCCTCTGAGCTGACGAGCTCGGATGAAGCACCTGTGCGCTTTCTTGAGTGGTACTTAAACCTGTGAATACTTTCAAGGCGGCATTTCAAGCAACCCCGCCAGCTACACGTTGCTCTTCGCTGATGATGGCCAAATAGCCAGAAACACGTGTCCGAAGATACGGCACTTGCCGCACCAACTTATGGTGAAAAACTTTCAAAACTCTATTCAAATTCGTGCTAATGACTGCATTTACCATGATGCCTTGGGGTCACAAATGCTGGAATGGAAGACAGGGTGCTCCCCGTTTTGACTGTTGTAATTAAGGCTCCCGTGAGCCTCTGAGCTGACGAGCTCAGGTGAAGCACCTGTGCGCCTTCTTGAGTGGTACTTAAACCTGTGAATACTTTCAAGGTGGCATTTCAAGCAACCCCCCCAGCTACATGTTGCTCTACGCTGATGACGGCCAAATAGCCAGAAACACGTGTCCGAAGATACGGCACTTGCTGCACCAACTTATGGTGAAAAACTTTCAAAACTCTATTCAAATTCGTGCTAATGACTGCATTTACCATGATGCCTTGGGGTCACAAATGCTGGAATGGAAGACAGGGTGCTCCCGTTTTGACTGTTGTAATTAAGGCTCCCGTGAGCCTCTGAGCTGATGAGCTCGGGTTAAGCACCTGTGCGCCTTCTTGATTGGTACTTAAACCTGTGAATACTTTCAAGGCGGCATTTCAAGCAACCCCGCCAGCTACACGGTGCTCTTCGCTGATATCGGCCAAATAGCCAGAAACACGTGTCCGAAGATACGGCACTTGCTGCACCAACTTATGGTGATAAACTTTCAAAACTCTATTCAAATTTGTGCTAATGACTGCATTTACCATGATGCCTTGGGGTCACAAATGCTGGAATGGAAGACAGGGTGCTCCCCGTTTTGACTGTTGTAATTAAGGCTTCCGTGAGCCTCTGAGCTGACGAGCTCGGGTGAAGCACCTGTGCGCCTTCTTGAGTGGTACTTAAACCTGTGAATACTTTCAAGGCGGCATTTCAAGCAACCCCGCCAGCTACACGTTGCTCTTCGCTGATGACAGCCAAATAGCCAGAAACACGTGCCCGAAGATACGGCACGTGCCGCACCAACTTATGGTGAAAAACTTTCAAAACTCTATTCAAATTTGTGCTAATGACTGCCTTTACCATGATGCCTTGGGGTCACAAATGCTGGAATGGAAGACAGGGTGCTCCCCGTTTTGACTGTTGTAATTAAGGCTCTCGTGAGCCTCTGAGCTGACGAGCTCGGGTGAAGCACCTGTGCGCCTTCTTGAGTGGTACTTAAACCTGTGAATACTTTCAAGGCGGCATTTCAAGCAACCCCGCCAGCTACACGTTGCTCTTCGCTGATGACTGCCAAATAGCCAGAAACACGTGTCCGAAGATACAGCACTTGCTGCACCAACTTATGGTAAAAAACTTTCAAAACTCTAATCAAATTCATGCTAATGACTGCATTTACCATGATGCCTTGGGGTCACAAATGCTGGAATGGAAGACAGGGTGCTCCCCGTTTTAACTGTTGTAATTAAGGCTCCCATGAGCCTCTGAGCTGACGAGCTCGGGTGAAGCATCTGTGCGCCTTCTTGAGTGGTACTTAAACCTGTGAATACTTTCAAGGCGGCATTTCAAGCAACCCCGCCAGCTACACGTTGCTCTTCGCTGATGACAGCCAAATAGCCAGAAACACGTGTCCGAAGATACGGCACTTGCCGCATCAACTTATGGTGATAAACTTTCAAAACTCTATTCAAATTCGTGCTAATGACTGCATTTACCATGATGCCTTGGGGTCACAAATGCTGGAATGGAAGACAGGGTGCTCCCCGTTTTGACTGTTGTAATTAAGGCTCCCGTGAGCCTCTGAGCTGACGAGCTCGGGTGAAGCACCTGTGCGCCTTCTTGAGTGGTACTTAAACCTGTGAATACTTTCAAGGCGGCATTTCAAGCAAACCCCGCCAGCTACACGTTGCTCTTCGCTGATGACGGACAAATAGCCAGAAACACGTGCCCGAAGGTACGGCACTTGCCGCACCAACTTATGGTGAAAAACTTTCAAAACTCTATTCAAATTCGTGCTAATGACTGCATTTACCATGATGCCTTGGGGTCACAAATGCTGGAATGAAAGACAGGGTGCTTCCCGTTTTGACTGTTGTAATTAAGGCTCCCGTGAGCCTCTGAGCTGACGAGCTCGGGTGAAGCACCTGTGCGCCTTCTTGAGTGGTACTTAAACCTGTGAATACTTTCAAGGTGACATTTCAAGCAACCCCGCCAGCTACACGTTGCTCTTCACTGATGACGGCCAAATAGCCAGAAACACGTGTCCGAAGATACGGCACTTGCCGCACCAACTTATGGTGAAAAACTTTCAAAACTCTATTCAAATTTGTGCTAATGACTGCATTTACCATGATGCCTTGGGGTCACAAATGCTGGAATGAAAGACAGGGTGCTTCCCGTTTTGACTGTTGTAATTAAGGCTCTCGTGAGCCTCTGAGCTGACGAGCTCGGGTGAAGCACCTGTGCGCCTTCTTGAGTGGTACTTAAACCTGTGAATACTTTCAAGGCGGCATTTCAAGCAACCCCGCCAGCTACACGTTGCTCTTCGCTGATGACGGCCAAATAGCCAGAAACATGTGTCCGAAGATACGGCACTTGCTGCACCAACTTATGGTGAAAAACGTTCAAAACTCTATTCAAATTCGTGCTAATGACTGCATTTACCATGATACCTTGGGGTCACAAATGCTGGAATGGAATACAGGGTGCTCCCCGTTTTGACTGTTGTAATTAAGGCTCCCGTGAGCCTCTGAGCTGACGAGCTCGGGTGAAGCATCTTTGCGCCTTCTTGAGTGGTACTTAAACCTGTGAATACTTTCAAGGCGGCATTTCAAGCAACCCCGCCAGGTACACAGTGCTCTTCGCTGATGACGGCCAAATAGCCAGAAACACGTGTCCGAAGATACGGAACTTGCCGCACCAACTTATGGTGAAAAACTTTCAAAACTCTATTCAAATTCGTGCTAATGACTGCATTTACCATGATGCCTTGGGCTCACAAATGCTGGAATGGAAGACAGGGTGCTCCCCGTTTTGACAGTTGTAATTGAGGCTCCCTTGAGCCTCTGAGCTGACGAGCTTGGATGAAGCACCTGTGTGCCTTTTTGAGTGGTACTTAAACCTGTGAATACTTTCAAGGCGGCATTTCAACCAACCCCGCCAGCTACACGTTGCTCTTTGCTGATGACAGCCAAATAGCCAGAAACATGTGCCCGAAGATACAGCACTTGCCGCACCAACTTATGGTGAAAAACTTTCAAAACTCTATTCAAATTCGTGCTAATGACTGCCTTTACCATGATGCCTTGGGGTCACAAATGCTGGAATGGAAGACAGGGTTCTCCCCGTTTTGACTGTTGTAATTAAGGCTCTCGTGAGCCTCTGAGCTGACGAGTTCGGGTGAAGCACCTGTGCGCCTTCTTGAGTGGTACTTAAACCTGTGAATACTTTCAAGGCGGCATTTCAAGCAACCCCGCCAGGTACACGGTGCTCTTCGCTGATGACGGCCAAATAGCCAGAAACACGTGTCCGAAGATACGGCACTTGCCACACCAACTTATGGTGAAAAACTTTCAAAACTCTATTCAAATTCGTGCTAATGACTGCCTTTACCATGATGCCTTGGGGTCACAAATGCTGGAATGGAAGACAGGGTTCTCCCCGTTTTGACTGTTGTAATTAAGGCTCTCGTGAGCCTCTGAGCTGACGAGTTCGGGTGAAGCACCTGTGCGCCTTCTTGAGTGGTACTTAAACCTGTGAATACTTTCAAGGCGGCATTTCAAGCAACCCCGCCAGGTACACGGTGCTCTTCGCTGATGACGGCCAAATAGCCAGAAACACGTGTCCGAAGATACGGCACTTGCCGCACCAGCTTATGGTGATAAACTTTCAAAACTCTATTCAAATTCGTGCTAATGACTGCATTTACCATGATGCCTTGGGGTCACAAATGCTGGAATGGAAGACAGGGTGCTCCCCGTTTTGACTGTTGTAATTAAGGCTCCCGTGAGCCTCTGAGCTGACGAGCTCGGGTGAAGCACCTGTGCGCCTTCTTGAGTGGTACTTAAACCTGTGAATACTTTCAAGGCGGCATTTCAAGCAACCCCGCCAGCCACACGTTGCTCTTTGCTGATGACGGCCAAATAGCCAGAAACCAGTGTTCGAAGATACGGCACTTGCCGCACCAACTTATGGTGAAAAGCTTTCAAAACTCTATTCAAATTCGTGCTAATGACTGCATTTACCATGATGCCTTGGGGTCACAAATGCTGGAATGGAAGACAGGGTGCTCCCTGTTTTGACTGTTGTAATTAAGGCTCCCGTGAGCCTCTGAGCTGACGAGCTCGGGTGAAGCACCTGTGCGCCTTCTTGAGTGGTACTTAAACCTGTGAATACTTTCAAGGCGGCATTTCAAGCAACCCCGCCAGCTACACATTGCTCTTCGCTGATGACGGCCAAATAGCCAGAAACAGGTGTCCGAAGATACGGCACTTGCCGCACCAACTTATGGTGAAAAACGTTCAAAACTCTATTCAAATTCGTGCTAATGACTACATTTACCATGATGCCTTGGGGTCACAAATGCTGGAATGGAAGACAGGGTGCTCCCCATTTTGACAGTTGTAATTAAGGCTCCCGTGAGCCTCTGAGCTGACGAGCTCAGATGAAGCACCTGTGCGCCTTCTTGAGTGGTACTTAAACCTGTGAATACTTTCAAGGCGGCATTTCAAGCAACCCCGCCAGCTACACGTTGCTCTTCGCTGATGA